>NW_007728399.1:81965-108303 GCF_000696425.1 Galeopterus variegatus
GTTTCTTCTGTGACAGAAATGGCGTCATCGCCGGAGACGGGAAACTCCGTCGGGTCCCGACGGCGGGGAGAGGGAGCCGCCGGGCTGGGGAGGTGGCGGGGTCGACGGGGTCGCGCGGGAGGGGGGTCGGAAGCGGCGGCTCGGGCGGCCTGGGCTCCTCCCCCCACGCCCCCGCCGGTGCCGACCGGGCACCCGTGTGTTGACCCGGTGTCTTTTGTTTCTCCTCCAGGTGCAGGTGAATCTCGGGTTTCCGAGGGGATCGCGGTCCCCGCATCGTCATGAAGGTAAGAGGACCGTCCTGAACCTGTGGGGTCCCGGGGTTCAGGAAGTCAGGGGCTGCGGCCGAGGTCGCTGCGCGGGGCTTCCGAGTGGTGCGGAGGAAGGTGTGTTTGGTGGCTCCGGGCCTGAGCCCTTCCCGGGGGACGGGGCGGGGGGTCAGCCGGGTGTACATGCACGGGCTTTGCCGTGGACCCGGAGCCAGTCACAGGATGTCCTGGGGGAGACGGTTCTCCCGGGTAAAAAGCCTCGTTTGTGCGGCGAAGGATAGGAGTAAGTGCACGAATTAAAGTGTTTTAAAAGGTAAAACAAAAAGCAGGTCAAGTAATCTGACTCTGGAAACTGAACCGTTTTGTGGTCCTGTCGGTTAACAGTGATGAAAAAAAATCTCATTTATTGTGCGAACAGGACTGCGAATTTTTAAGCAGAAAACCTACCTGATGAGCCACAAAAATAATCTTAATTGGAAGAGAATTTCGGTGATCTTTACACAATTCGGAGGTAGCTGCTGTGAGTTGTATTTCCGGGGGGTATAGGGTTATGTGGTTTATTTTCCTTTATTGATCTGTTTGCTCTGCAAATTGTCAGATGCTGTGTTGCATTGTGATGTGCGGGAAACTGAAGTCCAGGTTCCTCTTAAACGTAAACGTGTTAACTGGAGGGTAGGGTCTACAAAATAGTACTTGCTTATTTGGTGGATGAAATTGTAGCAATAAAAGTACAGGTTTTTCACTTCGGAGAATATGTAGACGAATGCTGTCTTATTTTTTAACACACTCTAGAGTGAAAAGCTTTAGATATCTGAAATGTCTAGATTCAACTGGTGGAACTTGGACACTAACAGATATTTTTTCATCCATTACTAATTCAGAAGTGCTTGAGAAGGGTGGAGTGTGTTCACAAGTATAGAAATCCGACAGAGAGCATGTTAGAATGTTAATGTCATCTACTTTTCACAGTTCCTTTGAACTGTGTTTTGAAAATATTTTTCACTTCTCTCCAGAATCAAGACTAGCTTTTACAGTACAGCATCCAAATTAAAATTTGTAATTTTTGTGTTTATGGAAGAAAGTAAAAGCTGAGGCTACTTAAGAATTTAGCTGTTATACAGAGTAATTATGTTTAGTCCAATTTTTTAAAGCTTTTTTCTTTTTAAGTTTGGGGTGCCATAAACTGTCTGAAACTGTTTATACTGCTCCGTTGCTGTGTCACTTTCATGTAAATGGAAACATATTCAGTGATGTTTTAGAAATGAATCCTTTTGTTAGTCATAAATACTAGCCGCAGCTCCTGTGCCCTTTGTACAGCAGTAAAAAGTGAATTTATTAGAAAAATTGTAAGTCTGCCTTGGTGCTAGATGAGAATTTCTTAAGAGAAGTGTTGGGTTGACTAATACATAGTAAGTTCAGAAGCTGCATGAATATAAGGTTCAGTTTGTAATAAATATAATCTGTCACAGTTTCCACTGGCACATCTTAGGTACTCTGTAAATGTTTGGTTGAAAGAAATGTAGTAAGTTGAAGGTCTTTTATATAGAAATTTCCTTTTCTTTCGTTTCCTTTTTTTTTTTTTTAAACTTGTTTGTTTAAAAAAAAATGAAAGTATGTTGGAAACTTTAGCCTTAAGCGTTTCATGGTAAGTGTTAAGCGAATGCAAATTTGGGGGTATCATTTTAGAACTACTGATTTTAAATGCTCAGCATTTCCATTTTTATGGCTTTTTAAAAGAGGTGCTAGTAATGTTAAAAAGGAAAAAGTTATTAAAATACATTTCTAGCTTTACACAGGAACTTCCTGTTTTAAGTGTAGCAAGTCTTCTGTTAGGGAGTTTACTAGTAATTACTCGTACTTAAAAATTAGCTTATGTCTTAGAACTTAATTTCTTATGTAGTAGAAGGTGAGAAGCTGCCCATGATTTTTATTTTGCTTTAGCAAAAAATGCGATTCAAAATGTATTTTTTTTTTTTTTTTTTTCCTGGTGCCTGGCTGGTATGGGGATCTGACACCTTGACCTCGGCACTACAACCCTGAGCTCTAACTATTCAAAATGTATTTAGTGTTGATTATATTGGGCTTTTTTTTTTTTTTTTTTTTTTTTTTTTTTCCTGGTGCCTGGCTGGTATGGGGATCTGACACCTTGACCTCGGCACTACAACCCTGAGCTCTAACTATTCAAAATGTATTTAGTGTTGATTATATTGGGCTTAAATCTTCTTTTCCTCATGTTCCCAGTTTCTATATTACAGTGACGATTGAGCTGCAGAAGGATTTATGCGATTTACCGAACCTTGTGGAATGTATTTGTACTTATCTGAAACAAGCTTTTAAGTTTGAATTGTCCTAATAGTGACAAAAATTTTTTAAATTTTATTGTGACAATGTATTGAGGTAATTGAAAGAGTAGTAATATTTTGGTTGTTGCTTTAAAGTCCCAAAATAATAAAAAATGTACATATTCTGTTTTAAGTGTTATATGTTTCAGCAGCAATTTTCCTGTAGTACTACCTTCAAGAATTTATTTTTATAAACAAAGCCACTTTACTGATTAGTATATTCTATCTTGTAATATTTTTGCAGTGTGTTTTTGAGGAATATGACTTGTAACACAAAAGAAGTTTGTGCTTTAATGTAGATGATGATGTTGATGTTATGTTGGCTTTTTTTCATAGTTTTGGTAGACCTTTACACATCATTGATAGCACATTATCAGAAAATGGTGGATTATTTAGTTTTAGATAATTTAAGTTTATAGATAATTCTAAGATTTAATTATGTCAGATTCATTTCCTACTTTTTCCTAATGAAAACTTTTTTCTGCTTCTGTAGTTCGCATGTTATTAATATCTCTCATTACTTTGCAGTAAGTTTTCTAATGAAATGGGCCAGATGGGCTAGGTATATCAGAATCATTAGGGGATCAGTGATCTAGAATCTGGATAGATTGGGATTTTCAGATGTACCAGTTTCTCTTCAATAATCACTGGTTTAGACCACATAAAAATAATTGATTGACTACAAATTCCCTTTTTTAATGCCCTGTGCATGTGTGCACGTTGTCTATTTTTCTCCCTCTTTCCATCTCTTTCTGTCCCTCCCTCCCTCCCTTTTCTCCCCTCTTCCTTTCCTTCCCTACCTTTCATTCTTTCTTCCTTTTCTTTACTCACTTCTGCCTCATCTCTCTTTCAGAAATCATTTAATTAACAACAATCCCTTCCATGTGTCATGCAGTGTTGAGTGGAGGCAAATAAACTGTCTTACTCTCAAGGAGCTGACAATTTAGTAGAAGACACAGAAAAATAAGCAAAACTTGCAGCATGTTGAATTTTCCATTGTACGGTAATTGTGACAAGTGCTATGGCAGAAGAGGACATCTAAATCAGAGAGCCACGGAAAGTTTTCTGGTGGAGTTAAGGCAAAGAAGGGGACAAAAGAGTATTTCAAACAGAGAGGGAACATACTAGAAAATAAAAAACAAAACAAGGTGATATATCTGGAAACTGTAAGTAGTTTGCTGTGGCTGAATTAACTTTCAAAACATGACATGTTTGGGGTGGGAGTAAAAGGGCAATGGGAGATGAAGCAGAGTGAGGGAGTTGAAAATTTTCTTGAAATTTACATGGAACTACTGATGGTTTTTCAGAAGGGTTAAAGATGTTGGATTGCATTGTAGAGAGATCACTTCAGTAGTATTACAGTGAATACGTCAAAAGGGAGGTTTAAATGGAAGATTCTAGGTGAGAAGTTCAAGTGAGAAGTGAATAAGGGCCTGAACTAGTGCAGTGGGAGTTGGAGCAGAGGGGATAGACCTGAGGTATTTAGGAAATCAGGACCTAGTAGCTCATCCTGGGGGGTAGGAGGAAGGTGGAGGTTTTTGGCATAGGGAATTAGATGGATGTTACTGTCATTTCAAACACGTCGTCATTGGAGTAAAGATTAATAGAGTTTTGGTTATTTAAGGGGATGTGTAGGAGGTCCAAATACAAGGGGATCTACGAATTAGGAGGTAAGATTAAGAGAGCAGGTAGGATGAAGTGAGTGGCTTGGTTAATCCAGTGTTAACCTTGTAGTTAATGTTTAACTGTAATATTTGAAGGGATTTAAGATCCATAATATGGCAAGTGTTTTTTTGGTTAATTTGTGGTCTTTTTGGTAAACAGGTGATTTTGTAAAATACTGACTTGTTTTTTGTCCAAATTGCTAATTCTTATGTTAAAAAAATACTCTGGATTAATACAAATTTCACTGAAGAATGTGCTTTGGTCACCTCAGCCAGTAATTTGAGTCATTGAACAGATTGTGTACCTGTCTTGTAACAGACATGGTTGATGTGAGTGTTGAAGATGCAGCAGTGAACAAAACAAAAGTTCTTACCATCATGGAGTTTACTTTCTATTAGACAGATACTAAGAAAAAAAATGTAGTGGTAAATGCTGTGAAGAGAAATAAAGCAGAATCAGAATAAGAGGCTAGAGTAACAGAAGGTGTTGCTTTAGATTAGGTGGTAGTGGAGGGCCTGTTTGAGGAAATGACATTTAAGTGTCATGAGAAACAAGTGATGCGGTGAGCCATTGAGTTTTTTGGGGGAAGGGCATTCCAGGCCGAAAAAACAAGTGCAAAGGCCCTGGGGTGAAATGTATTTGGTATGTTTGAGTTTGGCATGTTTAAGAAACAGGAAGAAGGCCATTTTAGGGCTGGAGTGGTAGGAGATGAGGCTAGAGAAGGTCGCGAGGGCTGGGGCCTTGTAGGCCATGGTAAGGACTTAGAGTAGAATCTGAGTGTGTTAGCAAGTCTTTAAAGGGTCTTGGACAAGAGAGTGAAGTGATCTGGTAAGCGTTTTCAGAAGAGAACAGTACCTGCTACATAGATTATAGACTGTAGAGAAGCAGGAGTGAGAGCCGGCAGGTCAGTGACAAGACTGTCAAGCTAGGTCTGGGGACAGATGGTGTTGGACCAAGTAGGAGAAGTAGTACTGGGGTATATTTGAAGGTAGAGATGATCAGAACTGAATGGATTGGATGTGAGGGAAAAGTTTTGCTTGCTGCTGCTTACAAGTGAGTAGCACCCCCACCCCCAACATCTCCCTTTTAGAAGATCTTTTTTGCTGTGATTAGTTGTTGGATTGGACTCTTGAAACTGAATACAACCAAGAAGGCATTCCAAACTCTTAGCAATGAACATTGTGCTGAACAGTCCTTTCAGTTGATTTTGGTTGTTGCCCTGCCACAAGCCAAGGAACACCTGGGGCCACCAGAAGTGGGAAGAGGCAAGTATTCTTCCCTTAAGGATTTGGAGGGGCACTGCCCTGCCAACATCTTGATTTTGGATGTCTGGCCTCCAGAACTGTAAGATTTTTTGTCTTTTGTCTTTTTCCGTGTCCGGCAACAGATCGCAACCCTCAGTGTTACCCCCGTACCGGACTGGGGACCGGCAACAGGATTGCAACCCTCAGTGTTGCTCCCGCGCCTCGCTCAGCCAGTGAGCGGGAACCGGTCTGTATGTGGGATCCGAACCCTCGGGCGGGAGCGCCGCCGCGCTTCCCAAGCAGCGCACTTATCCAGTGCGCCACCAGGCCGGCCCAGATTTTGGTTGTTTTTGACTTTAAAAAAAAGAGCTGATAGTTCACATACCATAAAATTCACCCTTCTTAAGTGTAGTATAATGGGGTAGCCACCAAAAAAAAAAAGTATCGTGTAAATTCATTACTTTTTAGTATTTTTACAAGATTGTGCATTAATCACTACTATCTAACTCCAGAACTATTTTTTTTTTTTTTTTAAAGATGACCGGTAAGGGGATCTTAACCCTTGACTTGGTGTTGTCAGCACCACGCTCAGCCAGTGAGTGAACCGGCCATCCCTATATGGGATCCGAACCTGGGGCCTTGGTGTTATCAGCACCGCACTCTCCCGAGTGAGCCACGGGCCGGCCCTAACTCCAGAACTTTTTAATTTTCCCCCAAATAAACCTTTTACCATTAGCAATCACTCCCAGTTCTCCCTTCCTTCTGTCCCTCCACTGGCAATCACTAATCTGTAAGGATTTGCCTATTCTGGACATTTCCTATCAGTGGAATCATATAATATGTGGCCTTTTGTTTCTGACTTCTTTCACTTTGCATAATGTTCTCAGGGTTCATCCATTTCGTAGCATGTATCTGTATTTCTTTTTTGTTGCTGAATAATATTCCATTTTATGTGTATTCCACATATGTTGTTAATCCATTTGTTATTTGGCAGACATGTGGGTTATTTCCACTTTTTGCCTATTATGAATAATGCTGCTTTGAACATTCATTTGCAAGTTTTTGTGTGAACATATATTTTTAAACATATATTTTTAATTCTCTTGGGTGGTAGGAGTAGATCTTCCACTTTTTAGGATAGTAAAATTACCTGTGAGATAACCTGTTGCTGGCTGAGTGTTTAACTAAGGTGTTTTGTGTTGTGTCAAGTGGCCACCAGGGAGTTGGACATTTTAAATAAAAATTCAACATTTATTGAATGCTTTATTATGTGCTAATCTGTATTCTAGCCATTTAGGATATATTGGTGAACAAAGCAGGTAGAAATTTTTGGCTCTTTGGATCTTTACATTTTAAGGTGGAAGGGCAGACAAATAAGAATAAACATAATTGGTAGTTTGTTAGGTGGTCAGTAGTATGGAAATAAGAGAAGAATGTGGACTGAGACAGGTTGCAGTATTAGGTAAGGTGGTCAGAGTAGGCTTTATTTGAGAAGACATTTGAGCAAATAGTTGATGGAAGAGGGGAGCTAGTAAGCCATGTGGCTGGCTGGCGGGAGTGAACAGCACAAAGGCCAGGGTGGGGTGGCTGGAGTGGAGGAAGGAAGGAAAACAGTGGGTGTGGATGGGACAGACAGGTAAAGGGGGTGCGGTTTGGGGCGGAGCAGATCAAACACATCTCGGAGCCTTTGTAAGGACTTTGGCTTTCACTGTGATAGAAATAGGGAGCCATTGCAGGTTTTGAATAGGTTTTGGTGCAATCTCATTACAAAGTAGCAAGTTTTCATTGTTTTTAAAGGGTCACTGCCTGCTGGGTTAAAAACAGGCTGTACGTACATTGAGGATAGAAGCCATAGGAAGCTATTTTAATAAAGGATGAAGGTGAAATGCTGGTGACCACAGTGGGGGAGGTAAGGAGTGGTCAGATTCTAGTTGTCTTTTGAAGGGAGAGCCATCAGGGGTTCTTGTCAGATTGAATATAGAGGGAGGAGAAAGAGTCAGGAGACACCAAGATATTTTGGCTGAATAACTGGAAAACTGGAATTTAGGTTAATGTTAGGGCTGCTTAATTTTTATATTTTATTTATATTTATTTATTAATTTTTTTTAAAAAAGATGACCGGTAAGGGGATCTTAACCCTTGACTTGGTGTTGTCAGCACCACACTCTCCCAAGTGAGCTAGCCGGCTATCCCTATATAGGATCCGAACCCATGGCCTTGGTATTATCATCACCACACTCTCCCAAGTGAGCCACAGGCTGGCCCAGGCTACTTAATTTTTTGAAAAATAATCATTTATATTTTATACTTGTGAAAAAGCTGACTGGTATATTGCTCTGTGAAATGTGGCTCTTAACAAAATTCAGGTATGCTATATCCCCTTTTTATGACAAACACATTTAAAAGAGTTGCAAACTTTCATTCTTGATGTACTGTTTAAAAGCGGGACTCATGCTGCCTTCCTTTTGGTGTCACAGAACAAAAACAATGAGTCTTTAGGACGTTTCTACGTTCATGAGAAATACGCACTAGTATTCTGTGTAAAATGGTACCCATAGTAGGCAGTAGAAACTGTAGTCACGGTAAATCTTTTGATATTTAAATGAGTACCGATTGTGGAAGGTGTGGATTTTGGCAAGGCATATAATGCAAGTAGAATTAAAACTTTTATTGATTACCTAAGTGCAAAGCATCACTTTTAGCTTGTAATTTAATTAAAGAAATATTGCCTTTTCAGTTTGGCCTCCTTTAAACCCAATGGACATGGAACAAAAGCTGTAACTAGCTTTGCTCCCAAGATGATTGAAATATTTTTGTTTACTTAATTTACACCAAAATAAGACAGTGTATTTGTTACCTCTTAAACTACAAGTCAGTATGTTTAACCTAATTTTAAAAGAGAACTTTTGTTATAAAGTTTATTGCGTTTCTGTTCTCTTAAGAGTGCAGGTAATCCTGACATTCAAATTTCTATGGAAAATAGTGTGTGTTTAGAAATCTGATTTTCAAGGGCCGGCCCGTGGCTCACTTGGGAGAGTGTGGTGCTGACAACACCAAGTCAAGGGTTAAGATCCCCTTACCGGTTATCTTTAAAAAAAAAAAAAAAGAATCCTCATTTTCATACTAAAGTTGGAGACAGCATTCAGATTTGGGGAAGAAAAAATGAGTTTATGGAAGTAAATAAAGAGTTCACTGGAAAATAAAAAGCATGTCTACTCAGGTCAGTTTAAATAGAGAAATAAACTTCATGTTCATCTTACTATACTAATGGTCATATTTTAGGCTGGTTAATAGAAGCAAGAGACAGAAGAAAGGCAAAAAGTTTTTTTTTTTTTTCTCCTTTTTGTCTCTTTTTTACTGACCGGCAACGGGATCGCAGGGTTGCGCCCGCACCACACTCAGCCAGTGAGCGGGAGCCGGTCTCCACATGGGATCTGAACCCTCCGCGGGAGGGCCACTGCGCTCTCAAGCGGCGCACTTCTCCAGTGCGCCACCGAGCCGGCCCGGCAAAAACTTTTTAAAACAACACTTGCCTTTCCTGAGCATAGTTTCCAGTATTCCTTAATTAATACTTAATCATTCTTTACTCGGAAAGTCCAAGTACGGGCTTCAGGGTTCCTATAAATCTCTCCCTTCCCCAGAGTTATGTGCAAAATTTCATATGGCCATACACTCTCCTGAGAGGAACCATAGCTTTCATTAGATTCTTGACTCACAATACGAAGGTTAAGAAATACAGCTTTGTAGTATCACGTTCAGCTGATCTGCTGCTAATCTATTTAATAGAAATAGTTTTTCGTACATCCTTCTACTCTTACCATTAAAGAAACAGGTAATCAACTGGTGACTGCATTTTATTTTCTAATTTTCTTTTGTTTAGATCACTGCACAATCAGAAAAAAGTTTTTATTGTTTTGGGAACATTAGCATTTATATGAAATGCATATATTTCTTGAAATGTTTACTTTTTTGAATTTTTAAGAAGAATCTGGATTTTTTCAATTATAATAAGCCTTTGATTCATGGAAATATTTTATATAATAATTTAAAAAGTTTCCTCTGGAAATCTGAAAGTATAGTTTTAACAAATTGGGTATTATTTATGAGACTGTTTATTATAATATTGAGAAAACTTCAAAAAGTTCAAAGAAAAATAGAATTGGAAGTTACTATGAATCTTTCCATGAACTTTTTGAAGTACCCTTGTATGTTTGCTCTTACTTTTTGCAGTTATTTGTCCTAATGGGGTTATCTGAGGCAAGGATAATAACTGAATAACTAGATGTACTTAGCCTTAGAACACAGAGATAAGCATAAAATTATTTTGCCTGGTGTCAGTGTCTTTCTAGCTTAATATCAGTGTTGATAATAAGGTGGTAGAGGGGCTAACTGTTTGGGCCATTATTATTGATTTATAAAGAAGAAAATCATACAGAAAACAGTATATATCACTGTTAGCTTTCAAATTTAGCTGTCATCAATTAGAATATCTCTTCATATAGCTTTATGCTATTAAAATGTGTCAGATTGGGCCGGCCCGTGGCTCACTCGGGAGAGTGCGGTGCTGATAACACCAAGGCCACGGGTTCGGATCCCATATAGGGATGGCCGGTTAGCTCACTGGGTGAGCGTGGTGCTGAAAACACCAAGTCAAGGGTTAAGATCCCCTTACTGGTCATCTTTTAAAAAAAAAAAAAAAATTGTCAGATTATAGTATATCTTAGTGAGACAGATACCTTATATGGGCTTTTCTTATTTAAGCCATTTTCTCCTAGTTTATAATACATTTTTGGCAATGTGACTTAACTCTCGGATATCTGAAATCCTGTGTAAAGGTTCTGTTACTGCTATATGCTAATTGGACAGTTTTTGATTGCAGGGCATAATTGCTTATGAGAGCGTAGTCATCGATACCAGTTTAATAGCAGAAGTGGAGATTATAAACTATCGACTGAGCAAATGGCATTTAATGAAAGGATTCACTTTATACTGATAGTAAAAATTATACTTGAGTATGTCTATAAAACCATCTTTGTTTAGTTAAAGTGCTCAATAAACAGTATAGCTTAGTGATTAAGTGCACATGGCATAGAAAGAGAGCAGTCTTGTTTCCAGTTCTGCCTCTCTCTCTCTGTCCTTTACTTGGCTGCTGAGGTTTGGGTAAAGTTATTTGTTTTTGAAATGAAAGTAAACATCAATTTCATGTTTTTGCAAAATCGGGATAATAATAGCTACCTTATAAGGTTGTGTAAGTACTGAAGGAAATAACATTTAAAATCCTTTTACACTGTGCTTGGCATAATTCTGAGCAGTAAGTACATGGTAGCTATATTCTGGTAGAATCCTGTCACTTAAAAAAAAAAAAAAAGATGGTCGGTAAGGGGATCTTAACCCCTTGACTTGGTGTTATCAGCACCATGCTCACCTAGTGAGCTAGCCAGCCATCCTTATATAGGGATCTGAACCCGAGGCCTTGGTGTTATCAGTACCACACTCTCCCGAGTGAGCCACGGGCTGGCCCCTTGAAGCCTGTCACTTTTTTTTTTTTTCTTTCCCTTTTTGTCTTTTTTACTGACCGGTAACAGGATCGCAACCCTCGGTGTCGCACCCATACCGGGGACCGGCAATGGGATCGCAACCCTCGGTGTTGCGCCCGCACCGCGCTCAGCCAGTGAGCGGGAACCGGTCTCCACATGGGATCTGAACCCTCGGCGGGAGGGCGCACTCTCCAGTGCGCCACCGGGCCGGCCCAAAGCCTGTCACTTTTAATCAAGACTGCTTGGGATCGAGTTGCAACTCCTGCTTACCAAGTTGTGGGCAGTTTTCTTCAACTTTCTAAGGAGGCTAGTATCCTCATTTCAAATGAGGAATGGTTGTAGTACTTAGTACCTCATGGGGCTGTTGGGGGTGACTAAATGTATTAACAAGGTTTATGACATAGTAAGCTCTCAGTAAATCGTAGCTATTATTATTAGTTCTACAGAAAGAATGTACAAATTCTTGTGAATTTATTTTAAAAAATTAAAAAAAAATTTTCGGCGGCTGGCCCCTACAGGGATCAAATCCTTGACCCTGGTGTTGCTCTAACCAATTGAGCTAACTGGAACTAGCTAGCCCTCTTGTGAATTTAAATAGGCTTTCAGGATGATATAGTGACTATAGTCTTTTTTAACTTTAAAGTTCATTTGAAGGTTTGGGGAAGAGGTTGCAATTTTGTGATTAAGGTTAAAACTTGTTATTTTTGTCTTTTTGAAATCCTTAAAACCAGATTTTTTAGTGTAAGGCGAAAACCAGATTTCTTTTTGTTATTTTTGTCTTTTTGAAATCCTTAAAAAGAGATTTTTTTATTTTAAGAAATCTTTGCTCTCATTTCTAACCTTTGTTTTCCCACTTCTTACTGATGCATAAGCTACTGTTAGTGGATACTTGTCCTCTATCCTGATTTGCTGCCGTCTTGCCCAGATAGATGGATTCTTTTAAGGGAAAAGTAAATTTTACTTCCAGGGCTAGAGGGTCGTTATTGGATAAGGTGAACCACTGGAGGTAGTTATTTTCTGAGTAAGCATCCACCTCTAGCCTTGCTTAGGTAGAGCAGAAACTTTTTTTGTCTCTTGACCAGATCGCTGTTCTGATGTGGCAGTTAGTCACCTGAGGCTGGTCTAGCATGGCAAGCGTTTGGGGGTGGGGTAAATGAGTGCTGGGGCCCTGACAAGCCCCTTAGAGTTTCTACTCTAGAGGAGTCAAAGGAAAGCCCAACAGGTGTGAAGACAGGAGCCACTATTGCTGTCATAGTTTAAGGGAGCAAAGTTTAAGCTTGGCTTATGCCTATGTGGGAGCTTTAAAAAAAATACAGCTTTTCACGTTTTCAGTTTTATCTTCCTGAGGGACCTCATCAAAGGATGCATTTCTATTTATTATCTGAATATTCTTGTTGAAAGTTGCTCAGTGATTTTTTAAAAATGGCCAACCAGAGGTCTTTTGACACTTCGTAAGTCACCTGTTTTTGTTTTGCCCCAACTTGGAGATACATTTTTCTAAACTAGTTCTATTCCTAGTAAAATTACAGAAGTTTTTATTATAAAAGCAATAAAAGCTTGCTGTAAATATTAAAAATTACAGAATAGTATGCCATGAACAGTAAGTCTTACTTTCCCCAGTCTCACTTCCTGTTGGTAACTTTTTTTTTTTTGGTGGCTGGCCACTACAGGGATCTGAACCCCCTGACTTTGGTGTTATAAAGCTCTGTTCTAACCAACTGAACTAACCAGCTGGCCCCTGTTGGTAACTTGATTCAACAGTTTGGAGTGTATTCTTCTATACTTTTTTCTTTGCATATATAAACTTACATATGAGTATTTATTTTGTTATGTTTGGTTTTGTAAAAGTGCGCTCATACTATACGTATTGTTCATAACTTTTTTGTGTCAATACATACAAATCTGTGCCATTCTTTTTCATATCTAGCAAGATTTTATTTGCATTCAACACGTTATTTTCTCTACTACCAAATGATTTATAAAAGGCACCACTTTAAGTTTTGGCAGATAGGTTTAGGCCTTGAATATAGCAGTGTTTAGCATTCAGTAGGTATTCAGTAAGTATTGTCGATTTATTTGAATGTCTGGTACTACTAGGTGGCGAATAGTCCTAGTACCAGTAACATGTACAAAGCCTCTCATGGCCCTATACATTATTATTACAGCTGCTAACTATAATGAAATATAGTTACTTGAGATTGCTACTAAAAGGTAAGTTGTGAGGATTAATGAAGGAGCCTTCCTCTGCAGTGTGGCCAGTTCTAAAGAAGCTTATGCTGTTCCTTGGGATCCCTAAGTAGTATTCATTAGAAGGGTTAATTTTGGGACAGATCATGCTAGGCAGTGATCCCAGCAGACACTCAGGGTCAGAATATGTGGCTCGTAAGGGATTCTTTAACACCACAGTTATATAATATTTTAAATGCCACATTATGTTTTTAAAGTTTCATAATCATTGGTTATTTCTTATAACATCCCTTTGAGGCAGGTCAGTAGCATTTTTCTTTTTTAATGGTTGAAGAAACAGATGCAAAGATATTGAGTGATTTGCCCACAGGCACACCTTAAACTAGATAACAGAGCCTGTTGTTTTGTTAGTAAACTGAACCATGCTTCCTTTCTATTGCTTATAAGTGAGTAATAAAGTTGTTGTCATTTAGTGACCTGTTAACAGCTTTATTAAATGGGTTAGTGTAGATTAAAAACCTTTTTGCCGGGCTGGCCCTGTGGCTCACTTGGGAGAGTGCGGTGCTACCAGCGCCAAGGCCACGGGTTCAGATCCTATATAGGGATGGCTGGTGTGCTCACTGGCTGAGTGTGGTGCAGACCACACCATGCCGAGGATTGCGATCCCCTTACCGGTCAAAACAACAAAAGAAACCTTTTGCCTATGGTTTTTATTGAAAGAAAACAGTTTTAAAGCTAGAATTTACTTTTATCTTGATATTAAACATACTTATGTAAATTTACTGTGTTCTCTTAAAAATTACAAGAAATTATATAAAAATATTTTAAGATGAATTACAGTGGACTTAGTTCTTCTGGGAGAATCTTTGCTAACTTGAAAATTAGTATAGTAAAAAGTACAAGGTTTTAAAGAGTTAATATTTTACAGTAGGAGAAAAATGTATTCTCAGGTTATATTGCTACAGGTGATTTTGAGTTGAAACAGTGTGGCCAATATAGCCCAAAGAGACTTTCAAAGGTCGTTTGGCCTTGTGGATTTAGACCCCAACTGTTCTGCCAAGGGACAACACAGAAGGTTCTCTAGCTTAAAAAAAGTATTACAACCTGGATGACTGCCCTTAAATTAAAAGTTTAGTTTGTCCATTCGAAACATTTTCTATTGGCTTGTTTGGACTTTATTATTCCACCCCCCCATTATAATTATTTTTCTCTAATTTAGATGTGCAACCTTTTTTCCTCCTAGTTGAAAAGAATTTCAGCTGTGATCTTTCAGCATTGATGGCGGTCGTTGGTGGGGGAGAGGTTTGAATAATTTACAACTACTGTATTGTAAAAAGATTTTATTTAAGGGATCATATAGAGTCTGAATATGTTCACTCTTAGAGTGTTAAGATAGATGCTTTGATGTGCGTTTGTTGTGATAATAAATAATGGTTAATCCTCATGTACTTTGATAATTAGCCCAATCCTATTTTTTAGTAAGCATGTAATTTCTGAGTTTGTCTTTTATTGCTGTAGTAACATTCCATTTATCTTGGTGTCAAACTAACTCATCAATTTTGTCTTGTTCTGAAATAGCATTAAAATATTTATCCGGCTGGGCTATTAGCTCTTAGAGCATGGTGCTGACAACACCAAGGTCCAGGGTTGGATCCCTGTACTGCCCACCTCCCACTCCCCCTGTCCCCATCATACAACCTGTGTCCTCATCATATTCTTTATGCCATCACCATCATCATTGTTTTTTTATTATCATATGATAATTTTGCTATTACTTATTTGTGCTTAATATGTGTCAATCTTTTTTTACCTTTTAAAACTTAATCTTCAAAAAAATCCTGAGAGGTACATACGGAAATATCAAGGCTGAGAGAGATTATGTAATTTTTTTACCAAGGTCATGTCACTTAGTAAGTGGCAGAGGTAGTATTTAAACCTGAACTACTCCAAATCAGAGCTCTTACTAATGCTAATGCTGTTCTGCCTTATTTAACATATATATCTTTATTTAAATATCAAGCTTCCTTAGTCCACAGATGATTTAGAAGTATCATTCTGTGTGAGTTGTGAGAGTGTGTGTATGTGTGTGCTGTGTGTATCAAGAGGAAGGAATTTTGTTTTTGTTTTTTTTTTTAAAGATGACCGGTAAGGGGATCTTAACCCTTGACTTACTGTTGTCAGCACCATGCTCACCCATTGAGCTAACCGGCCATCCCTGTATGGGATCCGAACCCATGGCCTTGGGGTTATCAGCACCGTATTCTCCCGAGTGAGCCACGGGCCAGCCCAAGAGGAAGGAATTTTGAAATGGTCTTAGCAAGAGCTGGAATCAGACACTGAAGGAAAAAGATGCTTTAAAAATTGAGACATACACATGTGTGATTGCTTAGCATTTCAACTTTTAAATGTAGACCTTGAATTATCAAGCTTTTAATATGTTCCCCGTCTTTATTTAAGAGAGCAAGGAAAGTAAAATGATTTAGAAAGAGTTCCATTAAATTTTCATAAAAGGTAGGTTTTTGTTCTGGAAAGTAAAATTTGACTTATTTAAAAAAATCAGCTTCTGTGGAATATTTTATTCTTCCTTGGTGCTGGGCAAATAAGTTTTTGTTATTTTTTAAAACATATTAAATTTAGGATTAATTTATCTTTATAAGTCAATCTGTTATGTAAGAGTATACAAGTTGAATTTTGAGGCATTGAATGGGACAGGTTTTTATAAGTATATTATTGCTAAATTTTACTTTTTACTACTTATGTTCTTCATAAAACCATTTAGCAAATTACTTTTTGCAGAGCAGTGGCAGAATTGGGCTCTGTATGTATTTGCTTCCTATTGCTGCTGTAACAAAGTGCCACAAATTTGGTGGCTTAAAACAACTCAGACTTACTATTTTACAGTTCTGTAGATCATAATTCTGACATGGGTCTCACTGGGCTGTGTTCCTTTTGCAGGCTCTAGAATATTCGGTTCGCTTGCCTTTTCCTGGTTCTTGAGACTGTATACTTTGCTCCTAGTCTCTCTGCTCTATCTTCAAACCAGCAGCCTAGTATCTTCACATCTCTCTGTCTCTGACACTACCTCTCTTGCCTCCCTCTTTCACTTATAAAAACCCTTGTGATAACATTGGGTCCACCCGGATATTCCCCCCCATGTTTTATTTTATTTATTTTTGTTTTTTTGGCGGCTGGCTGGTACGGGGATCCAAACCCTTGACCTTGATGTTACAGTGCTATGCTCTAACCAACTGAGCTAACCGGCCAGCTCCTTAATTTCACTTGTAACTTTAAATTCTGCCTTTATAGCTAACATAACATTTTCACATGCTCTGGAGATTAGGATGTGGACATTTGGGGAGGAGGGCCCATTATCCTGCCTACCAGGAGCTCGTTAGTTTAGCAAAATGATTTAGCCCAAAAGGCCTCTGTGTAAAATGAGATTAATATTTACTGTTTACCACGAAGGAATTTTATGAAGATGGAAATTATATGCCAGTGCAGACAGACTATGCACACAATATACTCAATTACCAGATGCTTTCTGGTTGATCTTACTTGCTGGGTAGATGCTTGGGGGATAGGTAGTCTCCAAGGTAGCCAGTGGGTTTGGTAAACTCCAGTCTCAATACCTGGAGTTAAATGTGGCCTCAGGAAGCAGAACGAGATGTCAGTGAGTCATATACTTTCTGGAGAGTGAGACGTCATTCACTGCTTTTGTTTACTTTTCATTTGATTCTTCTAAAGACAGGATTTTGTTTTATAATTCAGCCTTTTCCGACCTTTGCACATTAAAGATAGTGATGAAAAAATAGGTGAGTGTTGCTTAACTCTAATTTGTTTTATGATTTGAATCTATCTTAATCTAGAGATAAAACTCACTTTTTTTTTTTTTTTTTCCTTTTTGTCTTTTTTTGTGTCCGGCAACGGATCACAACCCTCAGCGTCGCGCCCGTACCGGACTGGGACCGGCAACGGGATCGCAACCCTCGGCGCTGCCCCCACACCTCGCCCAGCCAGTGAGCGGGAACTGGTCTGTATGTGGGATCCGAACCCTCGGCGGGAGCGCCACCGCGCTCCCAAGCGGTGCACTGTAGCAGTGCGCCACCGGGCCGGCCCTAAAACTCACTTTTTAAGCAGGAGGCTTTTCTACTTACTGTGATTTTCCAGTGTAGAAAATAAGGGATTCCTTGAGTAATTGTACTTTTAAATCATATTTACTTATGATCATTTTGTATGTGCCTGATTGGTATTTTTTGAGGTTAATGTTGTCATTTCTTAATTTTTTGTTTGAATCACCTTTTTGGTTTAACTAAAAGTCTTTTGTGTGTGTATATAGCTGGTACGGGGATCAACCCCAAACCTTGGTGTTATCGGCACCATACTCTAATCAACTCAGCTAACCGGCCAGGCCCAAATCTTTCAACTCTCAAAACCATGGTGCTATAAGGCAAGATCCACAGAGTGAAGGAGTAGATAGATGGTGGAAATGGCTGTCACAAAACCCTTGCTAAAGGTAATTTTAGGGACAGGCATATGCCTTCTGTATTATTCCTGACTCCAGTTTAAAATTTGGGGCACGCTGCTTTAGAATAAATTTAGCAAAACATTTCTACGTGGATATTCACTAAGTCATCTTGTAGATGTGATAGATGGAAAGAGAGGTCTGCTAATTCTGTCTTATTACAAACTGAAGTAAGTAATTGATTGAGGTGTTCTCAGTCCTGTGGTTGGAAGAAAATGTGTATATTTCTAGATTGCATTATGGTATATTTCTTTATACATAACTGCTTGTTGAATATGGTTTAAGTTAGAATGTGTCTAAAAATTGAATTGTAACCAGTGATTTGGTTCTTGTAGCACGACAGGATTCTTTGACTTTAGGATATCGTTCCTGATTCTGACCCTTCTCTCCTTTGTGCTATCACTATACGCTGTACATATTTCTAGCGTAGCCCCTATAACACTCTAATGACAGGCAGTAAATACTGTACAAATACTTATTTTCATAAATGCATCAGTACAAAATCAGTTTCACAAAGTTCTGTGTGCCTGAGTTATAAATTTATGCTCTCAAAGTTTCTGCTTTACATAAATGAAATATTTTGTACAGTGTTTTCTAGAATGTAGATACGTGAATTATCTGAGTTTGCTAGTACATATGGTACTTCCTGTATTCAAATTGTCACTTAACGTTTTAAAATGTCTGTACCTCATTTAAGTGGAGGTGATAAGTCCAGGAACCACTCTTCATTGTTGAACTTTATCAGAGGTGTATTAGAAGCAAAAGAGGATGTGTTTCAGGATGTGGTATTTCTCACTTAATCACCCTGATAATAGATAATGCAGTGGAATGGATTTGTCAGGTTTAAATCCTGCTCTGCCTCTTAACTAGTTCCATGGTTGTTTTAGTCCGTTTTGTGTTGCTATAACAGAATTACCTGAGACTGGGTAATTTATAAAGAAGAGAGGTTTATTTGGCTTATGATTCTGGAACAGCTGCGTCTGGCATGGGCCTCAGGCTGCTTCTACTCATGGCGGAAAGTGGCAGGCTGCCAGCGGGTACAAGCAGATCACATGGCGACAGGAAGCAAGAGAGAGAGAGGAGGTGCCTTTTAAGCAAGGAGCTCTTGTGGGAACTAATTGAGTGAGAACTCACTCATTAATCCTCCTTTCCCCAGGGAGAGCATTAATCCATTCATGAGGGATCTGCCCCCATGACTCAATCAGTTCCCAACACTGCCACATTGGAGGAGATCAAATTTCCACATGAGTTTTGGAGGGGATAATACATCCAAACTCCATCAATGGTCTTGGGCAGTTTCTTCTTTGAGCCTTATTTTCAGTATATGAAAAATGTGGATAATATTTACTTTGATGCTTTGTTCTAAATTACATAAGATGATGCACATAAAATGTTTTCTACCATATTTGGTTTATAAGTGTCAAAAATAATAATTGCAATATATTGTCAGGTGCGGGGAGGACCACTTTATTAGATGTCTGCAAATTACCAATTGCTGATAGCTTAATATGTACTTCATATGGTCAGTGTGCATTGCATTGGAAGTCAAAATGTGTGGGTTTTTTTATTTTTTATTTTATGTATGTATGTATGTATGTATTCATTCATTCATTCTTTTTTTTTTTTTTTTTTAACTTTCCTGGTTCTCTCCGCACCTCTCCCCGCTGTATTTAATTAAAAAAAAAATTGAATGGCTTTTAGAGCCACTGGAAAATATCTGTTTTGGGGGCATGTTTTTAGATAATGTTAAATTTAGGAACATAAATTTTAGGCGAAAGATAGTGGAACCTCAGTGATTAAGAATATAAACTTTGAAGTCAACCTGTTTGAATTTTAATCCTGTCCCCTTTACTTACTATATTGTGACCTTGGGAAAATGACTTAAGCTTCTCTGATGCTTAATTTTAAATCTTTGAAATGAGGATAATGATAAAACCTACCTCCTACTTTGGAAGGATTGAGTGAGGTAATCCACGTAAAGCATTTAGCATGGTGTCTATTATCCATTAAATGATCAACAGCTGTTATTGTTATTAGTAATGATGTAGGAGAAAGGAAAAGTAGTAAGCAGGTATTCAAGTGCTAGGGTGTATTGTTTAGAGCAGCATTATCACTGGGAGTACAATGCAAGCCATGTGTAATTTTAAGTTTCCTAGTAGCTATGCTAAATAAATAAAAAGAAACAGGTGAAATTCATTATAACATTTTGTTTAGCCCACCACATCCGAAACATTCTCATTTCAACATGTAATCAACATCAAAATTATCAATGAGATATTTTACTTTTTTTTTTCATACTATGTCTTTGAAATCTGGTGTGTATTTGAACACAATCTTTTCATTGGCGATACTTGCTCTGTATTTAGATTTCATAAAATTTACAGTTGAAAAAATAAATTCAAATATGCAGGTTGTTCTAATCATATGTAAAAGTCTTCTGATAACTGACTTGAGTATTACTTTTTAAGTTAAAACTAATTGGTTGGTGGCTCCTCATTGGATAACATGGGTTTGGAGACTCTTCCTCCTGTGTCCTTCTCCATGCCTCCCCTTGGAGTTGTTCTATGGTGCTTGTGATTTTGAACTTTCTGTAAGAAAGTTCTCTCTTCTTGCTTAGATAAGGTCTTGCTATCATCATTTAAATAGCTTCATACTCATTAAATTCTGACATTTCTTGATGTATAGAGAATAAATTGTTTTCATTTGTTTCCTGTGCATTTAAAGTATTTTTCTTTGATGTTTCATTTAAAAATCCTTACCTTTCCAATAATTTAAAATTATTTTTGTTTAAAAATGCTTTTATTAAAGTACATCTATTTAATAGATATTGTGTCTATATCAGGTGCCAAGTACTTTTTTTGTTGTTAAAATTACATTTAGATACTAAACCTCACATATACAGCTCATTTACCTTTTATTTCATTTGACTTAAATAATAAATTATTTATTTGATTTGATTGTTGATACATAATTTATTTTCATACACGCATCTTTTCTTGGGGTACTTTTTAAAGGAAAATTTAACATTTTAGTGATTTTAAATAAAAATTTAGGATTTATTTCCATAATTGTACAATACAGGGGTACTTCAGAAATTTGTGGAGAAAGAGAATTAAAAGATAAAATGAATCTTTCCATGAATTTTTTGAAGACCCCTCATATTTATGTTTAAATTGAAACAAAAACTTGGAGACCACAATAAAGCTCTAGGTAGGCTGTGCACATTTAAGGAAATACCATAAGTGAACCTTTTGCATAAAGAATTTAAACCAAATGCCCTAGAGATGTACTTCCCTTTAAAAATAATCAAAATAAAGATATGATGGAAGGGGGCATGTATCACTGAAGAATATTTATTTAAAATGTATTTTTGTAGTTTTCCTTTATTTGTCCTGCAAGTCATATTTAATTTAGAATAAACTAAATATGGTAATAATAGTAGTAATTAAAAAAAAGATAAAAAAAGACAAAAGGAAAAAATTAAGAAAAAAGATAGCCAGAGTTTGAGTACTGCTTTGTATGTGTTATGTCTTCCAAAGACAGGTTATCTCATTTAATCTTCATGACAACACTATTAGAATGGATACTTTTATTATTTCTGTGTACAGATAAGGAAAACGAAGCCCAGAGAAGGTATAGTAGAACGTGGGTTTGAACTTAGTCTGACTCCAGAGCTTGCATTGTTAACAACCACACCCCCTACTTACCGCTGGATAGAGTGAAAAAGAAACGGGAGTGTGTTTTTTTTCCTTACTAGTGTTTCCGGGTTTGTTTTATGGGGAAGCCAGGGTGGGTAGAGTAATGGGGGGCAGTATGGGACAGAGTTTTAGCCACTTATTTGGATATTTAAGAACAGGACTAAATATTTAAATTTCTTCTTGTGACAATGAAAAGATATTCAGTAAAGCCACATTCTTTTCTAGTTCCAGATTCTTTGTGTCATACATTTAAAAACTGGCAGAGACTCTAAAGACACTTTGTGCTGGTCCTAAATGAAGCTTTAAAACCTTTTGCAAGATAGTACTACTATAGGCAGCTACCACTGATGGATAAGAATTATGAATTCAAATTCTGCTGTAGACCCCTTCACTTGGGTCTCCCAGAGTACTGTTCCACTTTTAAACCAGTGCCAGGAGTTAAATCTCAAATGGTAAGGTTAAACACTGATAGGCAAGAATTGTTTGTCAATTCTGCAAGTAAACAACTCCTTGGTGTATTAATGTCTGGTGTTAATTTTTGACTAGCCTGACCTCTTAGCATTTGTTATTTCTTCAGGTATTAAACCTTCAGATAATTTAAAAAACAGTTTGTCCGTTAGGTAAACAGTAAAAAGCTTCTTATGTACATGAGCTTTAATTAAGTTCATACTTTTTTTTTTTTTTTTTTGTTTTTTTTCGTGTCCGGCAATGGATCGCAACCCTCAGTGTCGCGCCCGTACTGGACTGGGACCGGCAACGGGATCGCAACCCTCGGTGTTGCTCCCACACCTCGCTTAGCCAGTGAGCGGGAACCAGTCTGTATGTGGGATCCGAACCGGACCGGGACCGGCAACGGGATCGCAACCCTCGGTGTTGCTCCCACACCTCGCTTAGCCAGTGAGCGGGAACCAGTCTGTATGTGGGATCCGAACCCTCGGCGGGAGCGCCGCCGCGCTTCCCAAGCGGCGCACTGTAGCAGTGCGCCACTGGGCCGGCCCTTTTTTTTTTTTTTTTTTTTAAAAGATGACCGGTAAGGGGATCTTAACTCTTGACTTGGTGTTGTCAGCACCACGCTCTCCCAAGTGAGCGAACTGGCCATTCCTATATAGGGATCTGAACCCATGGCCTTGGTGTCATCAGCACCACTCTCCCCCAAGTGAGCCACAGGCCAGCCCTTTAATTAGGTTCATACTTTAAAGTAGCTCTAAAAAGTACAGTGAGATAGAGGGACTTATGATAAGACTGCTGTTTTTTGTCTTTTTGGCAGCTGGCCAGTATGGATTATCTGAACCCTTGCCTTTGGTGTTGAAGACTCTAGTTTTTAGTGAATGAAATGCCTCTCCTCCTAGATCGAAGCTATCTTTTGTGGCAAACGTTAACAGTATGGTTTAGTTTCCTATCTCCATGCCCATTAAGTTATAACTTGAATTGATTTGATTGTAGTATTAACTGTGATTAAATGTTGATGAAATAGATATGGGGTCTAATTAAGTACAGTGAAGATCTCAGATAAAATGGAATTAGAATGGAATTAGAATGAAGTATGCTACGTAAGCACCATTCTTTTTTTTTTTTTTTTCCTTAAAAAATGGTGTTGTCAGCACCACGCTCAGCCAGTGAGCAAACCAACCATCCCTATATGGGATCCGAACCCATGGCCTTGGTGTTATCAGCACCGCACTCTCCCGAGTGAGCCACGGGCCGGCCCCTACGTAAGCACCATTCTAAAAAAATACTTAACTGTGGATAGACACAGTGACTGACCATATTGCAGGTAGTATGTGTGTATATGTATTTAATATGATGTAGCAATTGATTTTTAGATTAAATACATTAGTTGTAAAAAAGTTTTTAATTTTTGGAAAATTCAGTGATGTTCATATTATGGAGACTAATAAAAAGAAATGATTAGTGGTGAATACACTCAAGGGTAACAAATGTACTGGTAATACAGCTTCAAAACTTTATTACAGACATTTTAAGGCATGCAAAACTAAGTTATGTTTCACATACTCATCTCCTAGCTTCAGCAGTTGTCCACATTTTGCCATTCTTGTTTTATCTATTTCACTCTGCTGCCCCCTCTTTTCTCCTTTCCTCCTTACCATGTAGCAAATCCCAGGTATCATTTTACCCATAAATATTTCGGTATATATCTCAAACACACGTGGACTTTTTTTCAAAACATAACCACAGTGCCATTGTCAAAGCTGATAACATTAACAATAATTCCTTAATGTAATCCTGTAGCTAGATCATGTTTAAACTGTCTGTCTCAAAAATGTCTTTTACAATTGATTTGTTTACATTAGGACCCAAATAAAGTCTTCAAGTTGCAATTGGAAGATACATCTTTAGTCTTTTAGATCTCCTCCCTGTTCACACACTCTCTTTGATGAAGAAACCATGTTATTTAACCTGTAGAATTCCCCACATTCTGTTTGGCTGATTGCATCTTTGTGGTTTGGTTTAACCCCTGTAATTTCTTGTAAATGGGTAATTAGTTCTAGAGGCTTTTCCGGTGAACATTCTTCATAGGAGGCACTATATTCATCCTATTACATATCAGAAGGCACATAATGTCAGATTGGCTCACTTTCCATATTGCTAGGTTTGGTCAGTGGTTTTAGGTGTTGTTAGCCTGATCTATCCTTTATCAAGTTCCCGTCAACTTTCATCCAAAAGTTTTAGGAGCCTGTAATGATTGTTGCCTAGGTTCATCATATAAGGATTGCAAACTGGTTATTTTTATATTAGTCTTCCTACACTTATTAGTTGAAATTTTCCTGTAAACAAAACTTTTTTTCCATCTATTTAATGTCTTTAACATCCAGAAATTCATGATAAAAGGTTAATTCACACCCAGGTTTTGCTAGTTTTTAGAATAATGGGTTGGTGGTTTAGGAACCTCCTAAAATGATCATTGAGTTTTTTGGGGTTTTATTGATATCATGGAGTTTTATGTTTTGACATGCTTTAATCCATTGGGGTTGCTGTATTTGATGGTTCGGTTGTCTCATTCATCTTTGGCCAGCTGGAATCCCCTTCACATGGTTTCTTGTGTTCTTTTGAATATTATCCCTTAGTTTTTTTGTTTGTTTGTTTTTTGTCTTTTTCATGACCGAGAAGGGGATCGCAACCCTTGGCTTGGTGTCGCCCGCACGGCGCTCAGCCAGTGAGCGCACCGGCCAGTCCTATATAGGGTCAGAACCCGTGGTGGGAGTGCTGCTGTGCTCCCAGTGCCACACTCTCCTGAGTGCGCGGGGCTGGCCCTATCCCTTAGTTTTTTTTTTTTTTTTAAATTTTATTTTGTCGATATACAATGAGGTTGATTATTGTGGCCCATTACCAAGACCTCCCTCCCTCCTCCCTCTCCCCTCTCCCACCCAACAATGTCCTTTCTGTTTGCTTGTCGTATCAACTTCAAGGAGTTGTAGTTGTTATATCTTCTTTCCCCGACCCCAGTTTTTTTTGTGTGTGTGTGTGAATTTATTTATTTATTTTTAGCTCCCACCAATAAGTGAGAACATGTGGTATTTCTCTTTCTGTGCCTGACTTGTTTCACTTAATATAATTCTCTCAAGGTCCATCCATGTTGTTGCAAGTGGCAGTATTTCATTCGTTTTTATACCTGAATAGTATTCCATTGTGTAGATATACCACAATTTCCGTATCCACTCATCCAATGATGGACATTTGGGCTTGTTCCAACTCTTGGCTATTGTAAAGAGTGCTGTGATGAACATTGGGGAACACGTATACCTTCGACTTGATGATTTCCATTCCTCTGAGTATTTTCCCAGCAGTGGGATAGCTGGGTCATATGGCAGATCTATCTGCAATTGTTTGAGGAACCTCCATACCATTTTCCATAGAGGCTGCACCATTTTGCAGTCCCACCAACAAAGTATGAGAGTTCCTTTTTGTCCGCATCCTCGCCAGCATTTATGGTTCAGAGTCTTTTGGATTTTAGCCATCGTAACTGGGGTGAGATGGTATCTCAGTGTAGTTTTGATTTGCATTTCCCAGATGCTGAGTGATATTGAGCATTTTTTCATATGTCTGTTGGCCATTTGTATATCTTCCTTAGAGAAATGCCTACTTAGCTCTTTTGCCCATTTTTAAATTGGGTTGCTTGTTTTTTTCTTGTAAAGTTGTTTAAGTTCCTTGTATATTCTGGATATTAATCCTTTGTCGGATGTATAATTTGCAAATATTTTCTCCCACTCTGTTGGTTGTCTTTTAACTCTGTTAATCATTTCTTTTGCTGTGCAGAAGCTCTTTAGTTTGACATAATCCAATTTGCTTATTTGTCCTTTGGTTGCCCGTGCTTTTGGGGTCATATTCATGAAGTCTGTGCCCAGCCCTATTTGCTGAAGGGTTTCTCCTATGTTTTCTTTAATAAGTTTTATTGTTTCGGGGTGTATATTTAAATCCTTGATCCATTTTGAGTTGATTTTAGTACATGGTGAGAGATATGGGTCTAGTTTCAATCTCCTGCAAATGGATAACCAGTTATCCCAGCACCCTTTGCTGAAGAGGGAGTCCCGACCCCAGTGAATAGACTTGATGCCTTTGTCAAAGATCAAATGGCAGTAAGTGCGTGGGTTGATTTCAGGGTGCTCTATTCTATTCCATTGATCAGAGTCTCTGTTATTATACCAATACCATGCTGTTTTGGTTATTATAGCTTTGTAGTATAGTTTAAAGTCAGGTAGAGTAATACCTCCAGCTTTATTTTTTTTGCTCAGCGTTGCTTTGGCTATTCGTGGTCTTTTGTTATTCCAGATAAATAACTGTATAGTTCTTTCCATTTCTGTGAGAAATGTCATAGGAATTTTGATGGGGATTGCATTAAATTTGTATATCACTTTGGG
>NW_007728399.1:108648-127868 GCF_000696425.1 Galeopterus variegatus
TGTGGTGGTGAACTCCCGCAGTTTTTGTTTGTCTGAGAAATATACTATTTGCCCTTCATTTTGGAAGGATAGCCTTGCAGGGTAGAGTATTCTTGGCTGACAGTCTCTGGCTTTTAGTATTTTGAATATATCCTCCCATTCCTTTCTGGCTCTTAGGTTTTGTGATGAAAAGTCTGATGTTAGCCTGATTGTGGCTCCCTTATAGGTGATTTGACACTTCTCTCTTGCAGCTTTTAAGATTCTCTCTTTGTCTTTGAGTTTAGCCAATTTGACTATAACGTGTCTTGGAGAAGACCTTTTTGGGTTAAATATGTTTGGAGATCGTTGAGCTTCCTGGATCTGAAGGTCTGTGATTTTTCCTATATCTGGGAAGTTTTCTGCCAGTATTTTCTTGAATATGTTTTCAGTGCAATCTCCTTTTTCCTCCCCTTCTGGAATACCCATGACTCGGATATTTGAGCGCTTAAGGTTGTCTGATATCTCTCTCAGATTTTCTTCCATGCCTTTCATTCTTTTTTCTTTTTTTTGTCTGCTTTTGTTATTTCAAACAGCCCATCTTCAAGTTCAGAGGTTCTTTCTTCAACTTCCACAAGCCTGCTGGTTAAACTCTCTGTTGTGTTTTTTATTTCGCTGAATAGCTTCTTCAATTCCGCAAGTTCTGCTACATTTTTTTTCAGGGCATTGATTTCCTTGTACATTTCCTCTTTCAGGTCCTGTATACTTTTCCTTGTTTCGTCATGATGTTTAGCTGAGTTTTTTTGTATCTCATTCAGTTTCATTAGAATTATCACTCGAAATTCCTTGTCATTCAATTTAAGGGCTTCTTGTTCTATAGGATATAGAGCTTGAGATTTATTATCTTTGGGTGGTGTACTTTCTTGAACTTTCGTGTTTCTGGTGTCTTTTCTTTGATGTTTATTCATTGTGGCAGGCGGTTTCACAGTCCACAGGTTTGACACTATTGCCTGACTAAGATTTTGTTCGGGTTGCCAATTTGATATGGCTACCTCAGTGATTACTCCGTTGGACACTAGTGTCAGGCAAGTCCAAAATTGACTACCGGGAAGATGGCGGGGCATTCGCACCGCTCCCTCCGGAGAGTCTCAGCTCCCGCGTTGAGCTCCCCCAGCAGCCTCCGCAGCCGGAGCCGCCCCGGCCGCCTCTCACCGCCTCTGGTGCTCCTGGCTTCTGTTCGCGCCGCAGCCTGCTCAGTCTCTCTTCGGCTCGTGGTTCCAGCGGCGCCTGGGGCTGGAGAGATGACAGCCCTCTCCCCGGCAGATACCACTGTCGCTGGACCCCGAGTCCCGGTGGCGGGGCTGCGCAGCCTGGCCCAGCACTGAGGGCAGCAGCTGCGGTGGCTGGGCTCTGAGTGGCGGCCGCTCCCTGCGGCTTCTTCCTGGGGAGGATTTTGTAAATTTCACAAAATGGCCCGCACTCCCAACCTCAGTGCACGTATTATGAGAGTCCCCTTCAAGGTCTCAGCAATCCTTCAGAGCAAACCACCTAGGTAGTAACAGCTACCCCCAGCGCAAGCAAGGACACCAGAGATTCTGACTCACCATCAGGTTTTCTAAGTTCCTCTTCTTGCTGGTGGCCTCTGGGATCCTGCCGGCGCGGGGCGCCAGTGGTTCACTCCCTTCCCGCCGCCATGTTCTTCCTTAAGCCACACTTCTGTTTACTAATTTAAATGGAATTATTATTCTTGTCTCTTAAAGGCTCCACTTTTCAAATACCATATTGGAAATTAAATTTCAACATGAGCTTGGGGTGATGTTCAAACCACAACATCTGGGCACCTTGACTTTTCTTCTTGTGGCCTCTTATTCAGTAGGCTAGACCTGCTCCTTTCCATGGTGGTCTCAGGATGGTCTTCTGTCAGAAGTTCAGGAGAAGGCGTATCTTCTGTGACAAATGGCTTTCAAGGTGCCGCACAGTTTCGGGGGCTAGGAAGTCCAAAGTCCAGGGAACACAGCTGCTGAAGGTGGTGGTGACAGTGACTCCCCTATCCCTTAGTTTTTGATAACTTTCTCACTTTCCAGCTCGAGGGATCTCAGATTTTTCTTGTATATTTCCTGCCCTAGACCTGAAATCAGCTGTTTCTTCAAGGTGCCTTGTTTCTTCAAGTGGGAAATGGTTTTTAGAGATCACAGTCAGGCTGTTAGGGGTGCTTATTGCTACTGGGTTAGTCATTGCTTCTAGATATTTTTTTTTTTTTTTTTTGGTGTTTAGATGCAGGGTTTTTTTTTTTTTAATAGCAAGAAAAATAAATTTCCAGTATGCATGAAAAATTACAGAGTTTTTATTTAACCTCTTGTTGTTTATTTATTTTATGGTGAAAACTGTATATTTAGAATTAGCCAGCCGGACTCATTTTAGATGATTCCAATTTTGTTGGCAGCTTCCAAAGCATCATAATCAGGAGCCAGTTAAACGTATCTGATCAGGATGTCGACCTTGGCCACGTCAATGTCATAGAGTTTTTTCTTAGCCTGTTTAATCTGGTGCTGGTTGGCCTTGACATCCACAATGAATGTAAGTGTGTTGTTGTCTTCCGTCTTCCTCATGGCTGACTCAGTGGTCAAGCTTGTTTCTTTTGGGCATACTCTTATGGTATTTGGGCCACCTCCAGAGCTGCAATGTCTTGGGCTGGTGGAAGGCACATGGCTTGGTGGAAGGTGGTGACATGCAGATCTTTTTTTTCCCCTGTGGTTGTGGACGCCTTTCAGCGCCGCCTTCTTGACCTTCAGAACCTTTATTTTGGGAGGGACAGAGACTTCTTTCTTCATCTATGGTGTCATCTTGGTGAAAAGAGCTATTTAATGTCTTCCATATTTGTATCTTTTAAAAAATTTTATGTTAAAAATCTTGGTTTCTAACATCATTAACATTATATTATACATATGATGTATATTAATTTTGAAATAAAAATACTAGTTTTATTAGTAATAAGATAAACAAATGTAGTTTAAGATTCCTTTGTGTTTCTTTCGTCCTTAGGCTGTATTCCATCAGGGATGTAAGGTCAGGATATTTTAAGTATTTAAAATACTCAAGGGCAGGGTGGTTAGTTCAGTTGGTTATAGCAGGGTGTTGATAACACCAAGGTCAAGGGTTTGGATCCCTATATTCACTGGCTACTCCCCTCCCCCATGGGAAAAAATATTTTTCTCTATGTGCTTCTGTCACCAACTTGGTAAACAGGACATTTTTTTCAGTTTGCTTTTGTTTTTTTGGGATTGCTCTGTTTTCCTTTTAAATCTTTTTGGTGTAAAATATTTACATGTTTGCAAAATGTTGATGGTGTTTTTAAAGACGCTACTGGTTTGTGTGTCATTATTCTCTCCATATCCTATAAATAACTAAAGAGATGAAGTATTACTTACCATATGTTTTTATTCAAAATTTAACTTATGGGGCTAGCTGGTTAGCTTACTTGGTTAGAGCATGGTGTTCTAAGACTAAGGTCCACTGATAGATCCCTGTACTGGCCAGCGGCCATAAATGAGTAAATGAATGAATGTATATATGTATGTAAATTTACGCTTGCATGAATTTTTTAAGGTTCAGATTTAAGTCCAGTGTAAATTTTTCAAGTCATCGGATGACTACTAGACATCAGTAAATAGTTCTTGTTTGTTTACTGTTTTAGAATTTTAAGTATTTTACTGGGTTTTGAACATATTACACGTCGTCAGAAGGCAATGGAACTATAATTACTTAAAATTTGAAATTGTAATATCTGCAAATCAGTTTTATTCCCTGTAATCCCCCCCATCAGTTAATAACTATTAAAAATGTTTTGCAGGCTAATATACTGAAATTATGACATAGAGTCAAACTTCCAAATTATGTTGCTCAGATTTGCCAGACTAGGCAGTTATCTAATGGAGGAGAAAAAAGGAATCTTTTCCTGAAAGTCTGCTGTATATATAGGTATATTTTTGCTTAGTGTCTGCTAGCTGCAATGGAAAAAGATAATAGAATCGACTCTTAAGAAGGTAGGTGCTGACAAACTGGCTGTACTGTTGTACTCGGTTGATAGACTTTATTTGGCTCTTTTTTCCTCTCATCCTCTTCTTTTATTCTCTTCTTTCAGTATCTGCGCTTTTTGGAACATTCTGTGAGCTAAAAATCCAAGGTTGATTTACCTAGGTTTGGGCAGCAGTTTGCTTTTGTGTACATTTATACTATCTATAAGTAGATATTTTACCTCACATCTACTTATAGGTAGTATAAGTAGCTCCTTAATAGTGAATTGGCACATTGATTGTTAATGCTTCTTAGAAGTGGTCTGGAAAGACCTGTAATGAGTTATTCATAGTGGTTGTTTCTAGAGGGCAAGAATATACAAAATGTTTAATGTCTACTTTGTGTATTTATGATGTTTGATTTTTTAAAAATGAGCATATACTGCTTTATTAGTTATAAATTTTTTTATTTGTAAAAACTTCAAATATAGTAAAAAAGTGAGGGAGGAAAAGTGGAAATTCTCTCTTTTAGCATGTATATTTTTTGCCTTGACTCTAACCTTTAATTGTGTAGCACTGATTCTTATTTATTGTATTTTATTCCTGTTATTACTGAGGATAACATTACCTGGGTCATAGTGCTGTTATATTAAATGAGATAATATTATTAAGCATAATTCCTGGCATGAAGTGAGTGATCAATAAAATAGGATCTCTGGTCCCTGTGGATCCTAGATTTTGCTGCCCTGTAGGTTTTGGGAGATATATGAGGAATGTATTGTGGAATCTTAGAAGAGCTATGTATTCATTTCAGTCTACATCCTACTCTTGGAGCTTTCTTCTTGAGTATTTAGTTCTACTTCAGCTTTTCTTCTCTGCAAGTATTTTTCCAAAAGGGCTTATTTACAGTTTTCTACTTAGCAGAGACTTTTGGGGTCCACTTAGTACCTGTTCCGTTACTGTTACCTACAAGTAGATCTATAAATTTATGTTTTTAGTAATAGTCAAAAAAATTAAAATTTCAAGTTCAAGTTTTATGTATATCCTGGGTCTACTTCACCCAACCTTAAACTGGGTCATGTGATGGAAAAAAAAAAAAAAGATTTTTGGGGGGAGGTTCATCTTACAGATGTCACTATAGATATAAATAGGACAATTTGGAATTTCCAGGAGCTTAATTAACTTATAAATCAGTAATATTGGAATTGAATATTTGAAACTGGAAGTTTCCAGAATATTCAGGATATAAGGTTTCTGAAGAAATGCAACTACAGAAGCAGACTCTTGGGGACAGTCAAGATGATTGCAAAATTATATCAAATATAGTATATAATGAAATAAGGAAGCAGACAACTTACATTAGAGGGGCTGTCTATATCGTGGAAGTCCAAATATCGTTCTCCCCCCCCACCTCCCTTGGCAGCTGAGTGGTATGGGGATCGAAACCCTTGACCTTGGTGTTATATAGCACCATGCTCTAACCAACTGGGCTAACCAGACAGCCCAGTTTAATTTTTTGAATGATTAAAACACGTTGCTGAAAAGTTAAAAAAAAAACCAAACAAAATGTATAAAGGAAAACATGTGAAGAAACTTTTCATCTTGTTTTTTCCCTCCGTGTGTTGTTTCCCTTCTTTCTACACAGATTAGCCACTATTACTTGTTTCTTGTGCATTGCTTCAAAGTTACCTGTGCGTAGAAAAGCAAACACAAATTTGCCTTCTTATTCCCCTTTTTTACCTTAATCTTAAAGTCATACATACAGGTAATGTTCTATACTTTTTAATTTTGCCACTTAGCACATCTGGGAGATGTTTCTGTGTTGGTACATAAGAGAATGCCCTCATTTGTGTGTTCTTTTTGGCATTGAGGTGTGTTTTGCACACTCACACATTAAACCATTGTAAGTATAAAAAGCAGTAATTTTTTAATAAATGTCTAGGGTTGTGCATCCATCACCACAATCCAGTTTTAGAATATTCCCTAAAAGGTTCCCTCCTGCTCATCTGCAGTCAGTTCTCACACCATCTCCAGCCCGAGGCATCCACCGGTTTCATTTACTTTTGCAGTTATGTGCTAGTCAGTTTTATGGATGTAACATAATTTAATCACTCCCCTATTTCCAGATGTTTAGGTTGTTGTTGACCTTTTGCTTTTGCAAACAATTCTGAGGTGAGGTAACTTTGTAAATATATTATTTCATACATGTGCAAGAGTATTTGTAGGGTTAATTCCCAAAAATAGAGTTACTGGTTAAAGGTTTTATATATATATATATATATATATTATTTTTTTTAAAATTAAGTTAAATTTTGTATATTTTTGGCAGCTGGCTGGACAGGGACCGAACCCTGGACTGTGGTGTTATCAGCACTTTTTTTTTTGGTGGGTGGCCAGTGCATTTTTATTTTTGATAATTATTGCTAAATTTTCCCCTATATACCTCATACAGATTCACATTCTCCCCAGCAGTATGAGTGCTTATTTTCCCAAACCTTACCAGCAAAATATGTTACCAGATTCTGAATTTTTGCCAATCTGATATTGAAAAATGGCATTTTGGAGTAGTTTTTATTTAGTAGATTTTATTTATATCAAACTTATTAATGAGTATGATCATGTTTTCATATGTTTAGGAGTCAATTATATTTCTTTTGATGTGAAGTATATCTTCCTATCATATGCCCATTTTTCTGTTGAGTGGTCTTTTTTTTTAAATTACTGATTTCTAGGAGTTCTTTATATATGAGAGGTTAGCTCTTTGTTTAGTGATACAGATTATGAATTATATATATATATTTTTTTGGGGGGGGGGAGTGACTGGTTGGTATGGGGATTCAAACCTGTGACTTGGTGTTACAAGGCTGTGCTCTAACCAACTGAACTAACTGGCCAGCCCCACAAATAATATTTTTTAGAGTTTGTCATTTATATTTTGATTTGATTGGTGTATGTAGGGCTTGTTTTTTTTTGGCCATGTAGCATTTTTTAATGGTTAAATTTATCAGTATTTTCTTTTACAGCTTCTTAACTTTGAGGTACTTTACTATTTAAAGAAAGGAATATATTGAATCTCCTTTTAAGATCAAAACTTATCACTTTGAATTAAACAAGACTTTTGGCCAGACCTGCTGACTTACATATGTGGTGAATAACTGAACATATATTATCTCACACATGTACAAGTATACCTATTGGATAAATTTGGGTTTATATTCCTGGGACTAAAGTTATATGTTTTTTTTTTTATTTTCCTTTTTGAGACCGGCCGCACTGTGCTCAGCCAGTGAGCGCTGTGAGCGCACCGGTCATTCCTATATAGGATCTGAACCCGCGGCGAGAGCGCTGCTGCGCTCCCAGCGCCGCACTCTCCTGAGTGCGCCACAGGCTCGGCCCTATGTGTTTTTGATTTTGATAATTATCATCAAATTTAATACATGTATCTTTGAAGATTATTAAGATATTGCATTGCTAATAACTGGTGCAGAAATTAATGGTGGTTTGTGTTCAATATGTCAGATTGTTAAACTCCTCCAGGACTAGAAAAGCTTTGGTTGAAAATAGAACATTTAGATGTAAATAAGAATCTTTTTGTTTTCATTATATATTGATCTTCAGGGGACCAGAATTACATTTTAGAAATTCATTGGGATAATTTGGATGTCTCTTAAGATAAAAAATGTGTGTATTCCATGTGTTCCCTCTTGACATCTGTCCTAGAGCAATGCTTGTACAGGTGCACAAGGAAGCATGTATGAATACGTTCATTGCGGCCTGTTTTGTAATAGGGAAAAACTGGAAGCCATTCAATAGGATTAGTAGAAAAGAAGCTAAATAACCGTGGTAAATTCCTACAGTAATTATACCTCAGAAATAATTTGATAGTCTGTGTTTACCGATGTGGAAAGATCTCTAAAACATTATTTGACTGAAAGAGAAAAGTTGAAAGATTGTATTAATATGGAAAAATATATTCACAGAAATGCTATTAAATATGGATATACACATGTATATAAATGAAAGTCTGGAAAAAATCTAGAAGGACATAGCAAAATGATAATAGTGATTGCCAATGGAAAGGGATTGGGATTGGGTGTAGTAATTTAGGACTTACTTTAATGTTTTATTACTTTTACAAATACATTCACAGATTGTAGAACTAAAAGCTAATTTTAAATATACGTTGGCAAAAAAAAATGTTATTTGTAGAACTCTGTAAATATAGAAAAAGGAGACTGGAAGGATACCCTAAATAGGGGACAGCAGTTATGTTGATGAGGGACGTGGCAAGGAAGGGGAGAAGATGAAGGGAGACAACATCTACTTTTTGTATACTTCTGTATTTTATGCTTTTATAAAGCAAATGAAGTCGTGTATTAAGTTGTGTGCTGAAAAAAAGACTAAATGCTTGGGACCAAGAATTCATATGAGAATATAATCTCATTTTGTCAGGCTCATTTAATTTTTTTTTGGGGGGGGGGCAGCTTGCCAGTACAGAAATCTGAACCTTTGACCTTGGCGTTATAACACTGCAGTGTAACCAACACAACTAACCAGCCAGCTGCATTTAACAATTCTTAATGAAAATAGTAGCTGCCAGTTGAACCACTAGGTAAAGATTGTCAACAGAGATAATTTACTAATTTGCTGATAATTAGGCATTAATTTGCTTGAGGCAATGCATGTTCATCACTTCAGGGCAAGTATAAGAATAAAAACTAGGTAGACCCTTTCTCATATGCCATCATGAATATTAGTAGTTTCTAATATATTCAAGACCATAAATGCAGAGCTGTTCTTGCCCTGTAGCCTCGCCTGGAATTTCCTTTTGTCTTCTGCCTTGTTTCTCCTGCAGTTTAGATATCTGTCTAGTTCAGTTTTCTTAGTTTACTAGTCTAGGATCTCATCCCTTCATAAGGAGTCAGCAGTGAGGGGAAAAAAGGGATTATCCCTTTATTTAGTCAGTTATTAAATATGGGGACATTTCCAGGCAGTCCTTCTCTCTCCATCCCTACCTTAGTGCTGGCTTTTAAATCCTTCTGTATTACGGGCTGGCCTGTGGCTCACTCGGGAGAGCATGGTGCTGATAACACCAAGGCTGCAGGTTCGGATCCCTATGTAGGGATAGCCAGTTAGCTCACTTGGGAAAGCGTGGTGCTGACAACACCAAGTCAAGGGTTAAGATCCCCTTTCTGGTCATCTTTTAAAATAAATAAATGAATGAATGAGTATAAATAAATAGAAATAAATAAATAAATAAACAAACCCTTCTTTCCTTCCTTCTATCTATCCTTCCTTCCATCCTTCCTTCCTTCCTTTCCTTGCTTTCCTTTTATTTCAGATCATTGCACATGTTAATTCTTTTTCCTAGACTACCAATCATCCCTTAAGTATCCTTCCTGACATCCTAAAAGAGATTTAAATTCTTTATGCTCCCCTTGTACAGAACCTGATCACAGCAGTTACCTTTATATAGTAATTGCTCACTTGTTTAATTGATTCCTCCACTAGACTCCTTGAAAACAAAGTCTAGGTCTGAGATTGTATCTCCAGTTTCTAATTAGTGCCTGTTGTATAATAGGCTTTTTATGTCAAATATGTGAATCAGTAAATGGTTAATCTTATCATGCAGCCCAACTCAACCATTTTTCTTTTACTCTTCTTTTGCTTGTTCTTTCCCCCCTCAGTAGTATTGGGAGTAGAAAAGATGTGGAAAAGGGTAGAAGAAAAAAGAAACTGAAGAAAAATGAGAAGAAAGTTTGCTGCTGGATTCCTAGTATTCCATGCCTGATCCCCCCTCCCCCCGCAAAGGATATGATAATTTATTTATCATTATTACAGAGAATGGACATTTGCATCTCAACTTTAGATTTCTTCTTTTTAAATTTGTTCATATGGTTAATTATATGGTTAATTATGGTTAAAATACTGATAGGATTTTCTGAATTTTAAAACAATCCTTCATTTCTAGAACAAACTCCACTTGATACATGATGTATTATCTTTTTTAACATATAGTTGGATTCTATTTGATAGAATTTTGTTTAGAAGTTTTGAATTTATGCTCATGAGAGGTGGTGGTGGTCTGTAGTTTTTTCTCATAGTGTTGTTATGCTGGCCTCTATTGTTTTTCTGTTTTCTGTTTCATTGGTTTTCATGTTGCTTTTTATTATTGCTTTTCTTGTACTTATTTCAGGTTTAATTTGCCCTTTTTTTAGTGTCTTAAAGTGGAAGGTGAGGTCAGTGATATGAGACCTTTGTTCTTTTCTCATATAGGCATTTAGTGCTTTGAATTTACTCCTAAGTACTGCCTTAACAACATCTCACAAATTCTGATATGTTGTTTTTGTTTTATGTTGCGTTCAAAATACTTTCTAATTTTCTTTTTGATTTCTTCTTTGACCCTGGGTTATTTCGAAATGTTTTAGTTCCTAGACACAAGGATATTTCAAAAAGTTCCTGGAAAGATCCATATTTTAATTCCATTTTTCCATGAACTTTTTGAAGTATCCTTGTATTTGTGGACTTTTCAGAGATCTTTTATTGTTGATTTCTAAGTTAATTCCATTTAATAAAATTCTTTCACATTTTTTGAGACTTGTTTTGTGGCCCAGAATATGTTCTGTCTTAGTAAATGTTCTGTGTGCAATTGAGAAGAATGTGTTTTCTCTTCTTGTTGAATGGAGTGCTATAGATCAAGCCAATTGATAGTGTTATTTAGGATCTCTAGGTTTATAGTTTTCATCTAATTTGGAAACAGTGTTGACTATTATTTCTTCATATATATATATATTTTTTATTCTTTTCTTCTTTAGGGACTCCAGTTACAAGCATATTATTAGGCTGTTGGAAGTTGTGCCACAGCTCTCTGATGCTCTTTTCATTTTTTTGCAGACAGGGTGTGGGTAGGTGTGGTGGTAGTGGTGGTCTTTTTTCTTTTTGTTTATTTGGACAGTTTCTATTACTGTCTAGTTCACTAATCTTTTCCTTACTAGTGTGTTTTAATGTCTGATATTGTAGTTTTCATATGTAGAAGTTTATTTGAGTCTTTTAAAAATGTTTCCCATGTCTTTATTTGACTTCTTGAACATACGGAATACAGTTATAATAAATATTTAAAGGCCTTATGTTCTAATTTTAATATCTGTTGACAGTTCTGGATTAGTTTTGAGTGATTGATAATTATCATTATGAGTCTGTTTTTCTGCTTCTTTTGCATGCCTGGTTATTTTTGATTGGATGCTAGACATTGTGAATTTTGCCATTTTGGGTACTGGATATTTGTGTAGTTCTGTAAATATCCCTGAGTTTTTTCTTCTTTTTGCAGCTGGCCAGTATGGGGATCCTAACCCTTGAGCTTGGTGTTATAACAAACACTACGCTCTAACCAACCGAGCTAACCAGCCAGCCCCTGAGCTTTTCCTTAGGATGTAAAATTACTTGGAAACAGTTTGATTTTTTGGGGTCTTGCTTTTAAAGTTTGTTAGGTCGGTCTGGAGCAGTGCTCAGATGAGGGGTAACTATTCCCCACTACCAAGACAAGACCTTGTTGAGTACACTACCCAGTGTTCCTGAAATTGTGAATTTTTCTAGTGTGGCTAGTGAGAACAAGCACTTTTTTCAGCCCTATGTGAACAACAGGCCCTTTCCCTCTAATCCTTTCTGATGGTTCTTTCCGTGGCGTTGGGTAGTTTCCCCACACGCATGTGTTGATAAATCCTCAACTGAGTACTGAGGGGACCCTCTGCAGATCTCCAGGGTTCTTTATGCCGCCCTCTCTTCTCTGGTGTCTCTTGTATGAATTCCAGCCACCTTGTTCTCTCCATACCCTTAGCTGTTTCTATTTCTTCATCGCAGGGAGTCTTACGGACTCAGCCTTAGTTCTCTCTTCCTGTTGCACAGTCTGATAACTCTCAAGGCAGTAAACTAGAGCACTTACAATGTCCACCGCTTCTGTTTTCTGTCTTTTAGGGGGTCTCTTTGCCTCTTTGTCTGAGGTCAATGATTTGAAAACTATTGTGTAAAATATTTTGTCTTTTTTGGGGATGTTTTCAGCCTGGACAGTAAATCCAGTTGATTGATACTCCATCTTGTCTGAAATAGGAGATAATGTTTGCTTTTTTTAAAAGGTGCTATGTTACACATTAAAAAAAATCAGTAAGTCAGGATTCTAGAAACACAGAAATGGTGGATCAGAACTCAGCCTGATGCCTGCTGAAGAAATGGTCAGTTTAACAGTTCACTGTATTCATGGCATTGGGCTGATAATATCTAAATTTGTGAATTAGACAAAAAGTTAGATTGTCGTTAAGAATTTCATCTCTTCATTATTCTATTCATACCTCTATTTATTTGTATCCTCCTTTACACTAACCTCATTGACACACTGGAAACATTTTGGTGTCATAGATACTACTTTTAGATTTTATGCCACATGCAAAGTAACAATGCCTACCTCATAGGTAGATTAAATGAGTTAATTAATGTAGAATGCTTAGCACAGGGCTGGCACATAGTAAACACAAACAAGGTGGGGTTTTTTTGGTGGCTGGCGGAACGGTACAGGGATTGAATCCTGGACCTTAGTGTAATCATCACCACACTCTAACCGAGTTAACTGGTGAGCTCTGAATTTTATCTTTTTAAACATCAAGGCTTAAAATTTTTGCATGGAAGTTTTATAAAATGTCTTAGTATTTTATGTTATTTAAAAGGTTTTAAACTCATTTAATCCTTTTCTTCATTGATGACTGCATTATTTATAAGCCTTAGTGCCCGCTTGAATATGAAGTGTAGGATGATATATTGTATTCTGTGGTTAACTAAATACAGTATTTTAATCTCTGTGGAAGAAGTATAATTCCTTTTGATATCCACAGGAATGGCAACAGGGCCTATTATGCAGAAAATACTGGAATTTTTCAAAGTTAAAATGAAAATGAACAAAGTTGAGGTGAAAATGTATATCATTTAGGAGTAAATCACTTAATTTTTAGTTGAAATAATAGGCCACAGTCACATTATATATATATATATATATATTTTGTCTTTTGTCTTTTTCCGTGTCCGGCAATGGATTGCAACCCTCAGTGTTGTCCCCGTACCGGACCGGGGACCGGCAACGGGATTGCAACCCCCAGTGTTGCTCCCGCGCCTCGCTCAGCCAGTGAGCGGGAACCGGTCTGTATGTGGGATCCGAACCCTCGGGCGGGAGCGCCGCCGCGCTTCCCAAGCGGCGCACTTATCCAGTGCGCCACCGGGCCGGCCCCACATTATATTTTTAAAGATACGTTTGTCATATGACTGTAAGAGATGAAGGTATGGTATGTATAACTAAATTATTATTTAGGAGTATATGAAAATGTATATCATTTAGGAGTAAATCACTTAATTTTTAGTTGAAATAATAGGCCACAGTCACATTATGTTTTTAAAGATACGTTTGTCATATAACTGTAAGAGATGAAGGTATGTATAACTAAATTGTTCTGATCAATTCATCACATTGTATCTTAAGATAGTTTTACAGTATACTTGAAGAGTAAGTGATTTAGGCCTTAAGTAATGGAGATTAACTTCAAATGTGGGATGGATTTCATTTCTTTTATATAGGGTCAAAGTTAATTTTTAAAAAATGTCTCAGCAGGAAATGTCAAAATCGTCTTTAAGTAAATATTAAATAATAAGATTTAAAATTAATTCTTTTATAATTTAGCAATAAAACTAAATGTTTTATGTGCTTTAAACATTTTCTGATTATTATTAAAAAACCGATAGTAGAAAATATAGAAAATCCAGAAAATTAGACAGGAAAAAGTTCACCCATAATTTAGGTGTCGTAGAGATTACTATTAACATTTTAATATGTCCTTTCTTTGTCTTTACCTTTTTATGTATTTTTTAAAACATAGTTTGTAATAGTAATTTTTCTTTTTAATGTTTTTAAACATTAGTTCCTGAGTGGATAGATCAGCTTAATTTACATATTAGTTAGAGATAGGCTTTTCGTAAGGATGATAGATTGTTACTACCTGACAGGTAGTATGGTATGACAGTCAGTGGAAATCTGAGTTTGAGTTCTTTTTTCTATCTCTAATGAGTTGTGTCCTTAAAATCACTTAAAGCTCTGTCTCTTTTTGCTTATATTAGTGGATAATAGTACTTTTTCTGTTTACCTGCAGATTTTTTTTTTTGATAAAAGTGAATGTTCTTTGAAAGGTGTAAAACTTATTCTTTTGTTATATAAAATTAAGTAATATTTAATGTAATAAATCTGATTAACTTGTCTGAAAGTATTCTTGTTCTTCCTCTCTCTAACCTTAGTTAGATAACTTTTATGAAAAATCATGCTAGAATAGGAGTTTTTAAACCTTTTTGGGTCTGTTTAAAGCACAGGCTTTATTGCATAGATGTATAATTTCTGAAAATTCTACAGAATGGGGATCTGAACCCTTGACCTTGGTGTTACAACACCATGCTCTAACCAACTGAGCCGACCAGCCAGCCCGGAAAATTTTGTCTTTAATTTCAGGGTATTTAGAGACCCACAGAAACAGCTTTATGGTTTCCAGGGTAAAATTTCCTACATTTATAGTAGTTTTCATTCATTGTCCACAGCACCTTGGTTTACCTACTTGTGCTTCCGAAATTTGACACATCCATACAGCTGATTTTTGCATTGACTAAATTTACATACTGTTATTGTTAAATCTACCAAAAACAAGGCTGTCTTGAGCTGATTGTATCCTCTGAAGTAGTCTGGAGCAGAAGTATTTTACGTTCTGTGAGTTAGAGACAGCACTGAGGGATAAAATCAACGCATTTCTAAAGCGAGATCTTGGGTTTATTAGGCCACCCAAAAACTTTGGCTTCTGAGGATGTAAATAAGCAAAGTGAGGGCTGTGAACAGTTTTCACACAATATCACAGTGCTAAGGGCAGACCAAGTGAATACCAGGTTAACTGGGACGCACTAAAGACATTGTTAGACACCATTGTATGCTTTAGTAATGATTGTATTTTTGATGATTTTAATCTCTTCACGTATGCCACTAAATTTTAATATTTCATTAATTGTATTTATTTCATACCAGATTTCTTTCTCATAAGTCATGGTATTTATTCCTAGGGTAAAATCTCTGTTTTACCCAAAATAGGGATTTTTTTTTTTAATTGCCTGATTGTTTTTGTGTCTTATCTTTCTTGTCTGTCTACTTATTTATTTATTTAATGGCAGATGGTTGGTAAAGGGATTTTTGGTTTTTTAGGGCAGCTGGCCAGTATAGGGATTGAACCCTGGACCTTGGTGCTGTATGCACTGCCTGGTTGTTTTAATGAATATGTCATAAATATTCACAAAATTTACACAGCTTATGTCATACCATAACAAACGGGCACGTTATATACATATAGTTTAGCAGTCTCCTTAAAATGTTAAGAAAACCCCTCATAAATGGGCAAGTTTGTGTTAACACATAACCTGTACTGAAATCATAAGCATTCTCTTCAGTCGTTTTATCCAAGATAAAAGATCTTGCAGATTTTTCACCTACTGTCAACTCCTCTGCCAGTGCCTCCCGCGTCTCTTCTGCAGGGGACATGTGTGAGCTCTTTTCATTGATTTCTTCACCATCAACACTTTCCCGGTCACTGTCCATGTCTTTGTCATCTTCCCACTCCTCCTCCTCCTCCCTCTCTTTCTGTTTTGACAATTCTTTGCATTATGTTCTTTTACTCTGTTACTCCATTTGTTGGACCTGAAGACTGGAAAAGGACATAAATGAGGGCTCTGATGACTTGTATGCTATGTGCACTGTTCTTTTAAAACAGGGAAGTTTTAAGGATCATTGTGTGTTTGAAAATTATTTCGTTATTGGTAATATTGATATATGTAACATGTTAATTTCTTTTAATTTTTATATTTCTTAGGTTTTTACCCTTTCTTCCAGGTCTTTCAAATGGTATAAAGAACAGTTTTTTAAAATATATATATATTCGCCAATCTGCTAGAGTTGGGAGTATCTCTAGCCACTGTTAGATAAGTTAACTCCGGCTCACTTTGAAGCATGCTTCATAGAGCTGCCCTTGTGAGAAGCAGTCCAGTGGTGAGCCAGCCCTTGCAAACTGTAGAGTCTGTGACTTTATATTGGGGGCTCACTTTGTTTTTTCTGTTTTCGTGTCTTAATATATAAAATAACAATTTGAAGTCACTCGGGACTCTGTAACTTAGTTTGATTTGTGTGTGGGACACCATGACTGTTTCTTTGAGGTGCTACTCCAGTCTCCTCAAAGTAGATTTTACGTTTTCCAGATAGCCTCAGTCAGTGGTCATTTCTTGTTTGGGCCTGCCCAGCATGTATTTCACCTTTGTTTGGTTACAACACACTCATTTTCCTTAATGGATTGTCAGTGTAGGCTCTTCACTGGCTGGCTGAGGACTGAACATGTGATATAAGTTAGGCTTACTGGATATGCTAAAAAGAATAAGAAAATGGAAATAAAACAGGAGTAGTATTAAAATATTGTGTTTTTTAATGGGTTAAGTAATAGTAATGTAAATACGTCAGATTTGATGTTATTGGCAGTGTTTTTACCATGTTCTGTGCCTATCAAAGGGCTCATAGTAGAACTAAAAGAATTTGTTGGGGGTCCCTAACACCACTGTCAGGTTTGGTAACTTGTTAGGGGAATTTACAGGACTCAGTGTATTAGTTGTAGTTACAGCTGTGCTTTATTACGACAAAAAGGATACAAAGCATAATAAACAAAAGGTAAAGATGCATGGGGTGAAGTTTGGGGGAACCAGAAGAGTCACTTAAGATACACCAGCAAGGAATTGTGACAACACCTATGAAATGTTTGCCGACCAGGGAAGCTTGTGAGAGACTCGGCACCCAGGGTTTTTATTGGGGGCTGGTCACATAGCACCCCATGCCTGGCACATACCCAAATTCCAGACTCTGAGAATGAAAGCAAGTGTTCAACATAAACCATATTGTTTGTATGTACAATTAAGCAAGTGAGCCACTCTTAACAGTTCATGGTGGAAACGTTCCTGAAATCCAGGTTACCTTAAGTTCCCAGATGCCAGCTGTATTAGGGTTCTCCAGAGAGACGGAATCAATAGGATATGTTATGATTATATGAGAGGGATTTATTAGGGGAATTATTGGCTCATTTGACTATGAAGAAAAGTCACACGATAGGCCATCTGGCTATCCGGTAGCGTGGCTCAGCCCAAGTCCAAAGGCCTCAAAACCAGGGAGGCTGATGGTGTCCTTGGTGTAAGTCTTGGAAACCAAAAGCAGAAGAGTCTCAAGCACTGATGTCCACAGACAGGAGAGAAGGGTGTATCCCAGCTCCAGCGGGTCAAGAGAGAGCTTCACCTCTTTCCTCTGTCGTTTGTTCTCTCTGGAACCCCAGTGGATTGGATGGTTCCCACCCAGTCCACTCAGACTCTCACACTAATCTCTGCTGGAAACACCTCCATGGACACACCTAAAAGGATACCTTTACCAGGTTTCTCACCATTCCTTCATCTAACCAAGTTTTTTTTTTTTTTGTCTTTTTCCGTGTCCGGCAACGGATCGCAACCCTCAGTGTCGCCCCCGTACCGGACCGGGACCGGCAACGGGATCGCAACCCTCGGTGTTGCCCCCGCGCCTCGCTCAGCCAGTGAGCGGGAACTGGTCTGTATGTGGGATCCGAACCCTTGGCGGGAGCGCAGCCGCGCTTCCCAAGCGGCGCACTAGCGCAGTGCGCCACCGGGCCGGCCCCTAACCAAGTTTTGATACCTAGAATTAACCTTCACACCAGCCAAGGGCTAACCTTGTAAGCAGGCTTCTTCAAGGAGAGCAGTCTCAGGCCTGCTGTTAACTCTTTTCTGTACAGAGAAGTATTAGCTTTCCATTTACTTATTTATTACTTGTTTGCATTGATAATTTTATCTCAGCTTATATTTATGTTTGCTAGAATCCTCTCAAAACAACTTTTCTATAATGTTATTTTTAATGTCTGCTTTTATTGCCTTATTTTAAAATGAATCTTTCCATGAACTTTTTGAAGTCCCTCATATCTTTTTTTCCTTATCACCATCCCAACATCTTTCAAGTCTTTAATGGTTTCTCTGATTTCCCAGATGGCTTTCACTTGTCCTTTTCTACCATAATACTTCATACTACATGAGTCACGAAAACAAATGGAGAAGATTGTTAGTTGCTGGGTATATCTATTACAGATATCCACTTAAGACCTAGAGAAACGATCTCTAGGTCAGTGTTTCTTAATCTGTGGGGTGCATCCTGAATTCCCTGCAAGGCTTGTTAGAATACAAATTGTTGATTCCCTCCCCCAGACTTTCTAATTCAGGATGTCTGGAGTAGAGTCTGAGAATTTGCATTTCTGTCAAATTTCCAGGTGATACTGATGCTGTAGGTCCTGGAAGCACACTATGAGAACCACTTTTCTAGTTTATAATATAATTTACAAAATATGATAGTGTAATCTGCAAATTCCCATATACAGGCATATCTAATGCAATATGTCTAAAGTGAATGAGTGGTTGAAGGCACCACTATCAACCCTGTTTATCTCGCAGCTGCTACTCTTCCCTCAGGATGTGTGCATTCACCGGGTGCGTTGTTCATGTAGATCAATATAAGAAGTATTTATTAATAAATCTTACTTTTTTATCTATTTTTAAGATAAGTAGATAAAAAGTTCATTATTATTTTGTGTGCTCAGTGAATCATTGTGTCACCTGAAATTATCATCTCATTTGGGTAACCACAGCCCAGTGGATCCTTTCTTCAGTGTTTTCTTGGGGAAATGGCAAGAGAAATGCTAGAATTTTTTGAGGGCTTTATTGGCTCTTCTTTCCTGCTAGGAATACTTGGGGCGGAGGATGTCATAAAAATGTTTTTCATGATCTCTATGGGTATCAGAAAGTCCCAGAGAGGCAGAGCTTAAGGGGTGGCTTGGTGGGCGTTGGCACCACAGTGTGCAGCAGGGCAGGCTTGATGATGAAGTTCTGAAAATATTCTGATCCACATAGGATCTGTAGGTAGGTAAAGCAACCCAGAAACTCATTTGATTGGTATGATTTTTTAAAACTTCAGGTCTGATGATGACCAGACTAATGCAGGCTATCCTGTTAGAGTGCTTCAAGACTGAGTCTGTTTAGTTCTTTTTTTTTTTTTTTTTAAATTTTTTAAATTATTTTTATTTTGTCAATATACAATGTAGTTGATTATTG
>NW_007728399.1:131270-144893 GCF_000696425.1 Galeopterus variegatus
GCACACTTCTCAGGATCGCGCTGTCTCCTGGCACGGCCGCTCCAGACCTGTCGCCATCTTCGAAACCTTTCTAGGTAGATTATCACATCACCATTGTAGAGGCTGCAAATCCAAAATCTGCAAGATAGGCTGGCAGGTTGGAGACCCAGGGAAGAGTTGATGCAGAAGTTTGAGCCTGAAGACAGTCTGCTGGGAGAAGTCCTTCTTTCTTGGGGAAGGTCAGCCTTTTTTCTCATAAGGCTTTCAACTGACTGGATGAAGTCTGTATGAGCTAACCACTGGAGCTGAAAATGCTAACAAGAAAAGAGAACGATAGGGCGACCCTCAGATCCTTTGCTTTTTGTCCTTCCTTACTCATCAATAAGCTGAAGGTAGAGCGTGTTGGTGGAATGTGCAGATATAAAGAACTGTAGCTTTTGCCAGTTGGTGTAACTTCCCCAAATGTCACCTGCATCAGGATCACCTGAGAGTGGTGGTGGCAGCTCTCATAAGACGTTCCCCCCAGGTTGGAGAACCGAGTCTGTTTAGTTCTTAGAGCACATTGAAAGAAGCAAGATCGAGTGTTCTGGAAGGCCTCTGATATAACCCTGTGTATAGCATGACCCTTCCCACCTGCCTTCACTCCTTATACCTTGTCAGTTTACTTAAATAGTTGTGCAGTGGGAATACGCAGTTCTGAAAAGTTGATATTGACTTTGATGTAGCAGTAATTTTGGTGACTCAGAAGAACACCAGTGTGATCTAGCAGTAAGACTAGATGCATGCAGAGAGTTGAGAGATATTTTGACCTAAATATATTTCTCTGTACCCATCCTGAAGTTATGTTTTTTGGTCCTAAGTGAATAGTTGGAATAGATATTTCCTGCAACTAAGAGACTCTCCATTTAGTGTGAGATAGTATGGTAGGAATGGCCAAGTAAAAGCAATTTGGTGCCACCATGAAAAACCTGAGACATGCCGGGAGGGCGATCAAGAGAAAAAACAAACCTAAAAATCAGAAAAAAAAACTCTGCAAAAATATGCACATGAGAAAATACGGCATTAAAAACTATCTCGCTTACTTTATTTTATTGACTAATTATTGGCAGCTAGCTGGTATGGGGATCTGAACCCCTGACCTTCGTGGTATCAGTAAGTACCATGCTCTAACCAACTAAGCTAACTGGCATTTATTGTTTTTGATGTCACTGTTTATCTTATATTGTAGACTGATAACCTACAACATATAGAGAATTCTTTTGATGAGATATATCAGAAAGTTTTTTCCTATTTTAGTGATAGAGACTGCATAGACGGCAAGGACCATATATTAAAATGTAGGCAATTTCATCTTCAAAATAACTATTCCAAGATCTGACTTTGTGTTACAGTGAGAACCGCCCCCCTTCCCCCCATGGTTAGACAGTATTTAGATAAATTGTTTAGTAATTATTTAGTTCAGTGAGAAAAGAATAGTAGATTAATAGATTAAAAACTTATTTATTTTTTGGTATACAGTTTAGCAGTCTTTCAAAATTGTGGATCAAATGATTTTAAGGTTTTAAACTGAGATTTTTAATTTGAAAGCTTTGGAAACCCCGTCCCCCCATCTGCCCCATCTAAATTATGCTAGCTGGAATATACAATAATAAATCTGTTTAATTTAGTCTTCTCAATGTCCATACCTTGAAAACCAGCTTTTTAAAAAATTGTCTTTTGTTTCTAAACATTAATTTTGGGGTGGGGGGGATTCTCCCCAACTGTATCATGAATTTTTCAAGACCAGAATAATGTTTTGTTTTGTTTTTTATATATATTTTTTGCACCTAGCGAGGATCATAATAGATAGTGCAATTTTTGATTGGATTTGATCGATCGATTGATTTGTTCACTCTTTCACTTAGCTAGTATTTGCTTCACAAATAATTCCTGGTTAACGCTCTGTTTTTTCTTCTGATATAATAAGAGATTTCTGCATTTGAAGAATATGAGTAGAAAAATGAAGTCTCTAAAATTATTGGTTTTTAAAAAATATGTTTTTAATTAGTTGATACATCTGGCTCTACATTCGTATCTGGTAAAAGCTTACGAGTTGATTTTTTAAAAATCAGTAGCCAGAGGTTGTATCTTACTACTGTTTTCTAGTGCCACTAATGTTATAATAGTGATCTGATGGCCTTGAATAGGTTTTTTAAAAATCTGGTTTTTTGCTTTGTATGTTTACATTATTCCTTATTGCTCTTTTAAGATTTTTGTATGTTGTGGTAGTTTAGCTTAAAATTTTAAACTGGAATTGGTTTCATAGTTGTGTAGATGTGATCTAAGTTTTGAATATACCAGGACATTGTGGATGCTCGATAAATGTTTGTATACTTGTAATTGCATTTTATATTACTTCTACACTAATAATAGGTGTCTGATGGGTTTAATTAAGGCTAGTTTGGCTACAAGTAGTAGAAACAATCTATGATCAAAAGCAGAAAAGAGACTAATATGAGGATATAGAGCATCTCATGGTACTCAAAAGAGTAGGAAGTCTAGAGCGGCTTGAGGACGGAGTTGGAAAGCCAGCAGGAACTAAGGCTACTGTTCCCTCAGTAACTTAGAAGACACACATCTCTTATGTCTGCTTTTTTCTCTGTGCATCTGTTTTCTTTCTTTTATCCCCTCTCTGCAAACTGGTTTTCTCTGCTTCTCCCTGAGCATGCCAGAACGTGGCTACCGTAGGCTGCATCAGCTCCTTGCTCTACCAACTAATTAATGAACCTCTCAGCTTTAAATGACAGAGAGAGGGAATGTGATTGGCCCAGTTTGGGTCACATGGCTGCTAGTATAATCAACTACTTATTGGCATATTGCCAGAACATATCCCTTTGTTAAAAGAAATAATCTTGTGCTATGTGGGCTTTTATTATTGTACAGATGTGGTCCTCTGATAATTTATAAACAGCATATTTAGATTTATCAGCACATGATGTGATGCATTGGTCTCAGCGGTGGGCATTTTGATTATAGGATAGCTGAAATTTGTATTGGTTAATTTCTCCTTATTTTACTTGTTAAAACACGATTTTTTGGGTCCTTCATATATACGTAGTCATTGAGTAGGTAGAGGAGATCCAGCATCTTTGGAATATTAGACAGTTTCTACACACGCACATGCACGCACAATGCCCTATTAGGACTGGAAGGTACTTAAGAGACGTTTGGGACTTTTGTTAGATTTCTTGTACTCTTACCTTTGAGCTTGTTTCTGGTACGCAGCTTATTTAAGACATGATAATCGTAATTCTAATAAACCTTTTAAGGCATATAGTATTAATTACCTTTTTTTAAAGAAGGAGAAACAGAATCAGGGAGTAAAAGTTGCAGATTGCGGTCATGAGCTGAAGTATTCTTTACACAAATTCTGTCCTCATTCTTTTTTTTTTGGTCCTTTTTGAGACTGGCCGCACCGCGCTCAGCCAGTGAGTGCTGTGAGCGCACCGGTCATCCCCACATAGGATCCGAACCCGTGGCGGGAGAGCGCCGCTCTCTCCCGAGTGCGCCACGGGCTCGGCCCCTGTCCTCATTCTTTATATTCTGTTACCTCTATATGAGTGTATATGTCAAGCTGGCCTCCACAGACGGTCCCTTGGGTCTAGTCTGCAAATTCTCTGTGAAAATTTAAAATTTTTAAATTAATTGTTTTTATTAGGTAATACATGTAAGTGATACTAAATTCAAAAGGTACAGAAAGTATACTCATTATTCCTACTTTGTTTTATCTTTTTTTTTTTTGTCTTTTTGTCTTTTTCCGTGTCCGGCAGCGGATCGCAACCCTCAGTGTTGCCCCCGCACCAGACCGGGGACCGGCAACGGGATCGCAACCCTCAGTGTTGCCCCCGTACCGGACCGGGGACCGGCAACGGGATCGCAACCCTCGGCGCTACTCCCGCGCCTCGCTCAGCCAGTGAGCGGGAACCGGTCTGTATGTGGGATCCGAACCCTCGGGCGGGAGTGCCGCCGCGCTTCCCAAGCGGCGCACTATCCAGTGTGCCACCGGGCCGGCCCCTACTTTGTTTTATCTTAAGTTCCTGCAATTTCAGTTCATAAGGAGAGATGAAAAGATTTAACATAACATGTTTTGGGCCATCTGTGTATCCGGATAACAGAGAACTGCCATTGCAGTTTCAGCAGTTGCGTTTTATGTTTTACAGTCAAAGTCAGTAGTGAGCAGTGTTACTTCAGTTGCACGTGGAATGAGAAAAGAGCAAAGATGGAGTTAATAGTAAATGATATGTTCCTGCCTCATGAAGCAACATTGATCTATCTATCAAAAGGTTTTGCAGTAGTTTAAATAGAGAAAAGTGGTTGGGAGAATTGATTCATCATACTGTGCTTAATATTAAAAGCATGCCAGTCCAAAGTAGTCTGTATCATGTTTATGTTGGGAGTATGTAGTTTTAGCAAACTTTCATCCATTATTTCAATTGAAGTAATAATGTTATTTGAATTTCACTGATTTTGTTGGTTTTTGAAATTCAGTTTGTAAATTTGTTTGGTTTATACTTGTGTGGTCCTGCAGGCATAAAGAATTTGTACCTACTGTATTTCATCAGGTGAAAGGCATACATTGTCCACATTTTAACATTTCTGAAGTCAAGATGCGTTCAGCAGTCAACTGCTGATGGTATATCATAGTTTATTTGGTAGCTTTTCTCCTTTTCACTGGTAAGTGTGGCTTATAATTGATGATGACTTAAATTAGATGAGATATGGTAGTTTTATGTTTATGTGCATTTTAGTAACATTCATTTATCATCACTCTAGGGGAGGTGGGTTTTTTGTTTTTTAAGTTTAAGAACAGTGCTGTGTAAACAAATGATCATCTTTTTTGCCATGCTCATGTCATCTATTTCGATTCCAGCACCCAGGAATAAATGTAACTGTCAGGAACTGGAGATTCCAGAAGATGGTTTTCCAGAGTATCTGAAAAATCACCTGGCCTAGTCAAACAAAATTACTCCTTATGTATAGATTTTCAAGTGATAAAAGATTGTTGTTTCCTATTGATGGCTTCTTTCAAGGTCATATTCTTGAGTATGTAAAACAGGATAAAAAGTCAGTGTGGATTTTGAAGGATTTCTTTTTTTTTTTTTAATTCAAACTCTTAGAAACATTCTCTAGATGTATCTTTAGTAACTTTTAAAATGTTCTACTTAATGCCTTCTGATCCATGCAGTAGATATTACTGACATGCCCAGATATATGTAAATTGCCAGTTAAGGTTTCTCTTTGTATTCTGGTTTTTGTACTGGCTAACCACTAGGTTCCTCTCATTTCTAGATCATGAAAGTTTAATTATGTTCTGAGATTGTTGTTACTCTAAAGCAGGTTCATTTGCATTTGAATAAGGTTTTGACCTCACTAGCAGGATGACAAATAAGATTAACCTCTCTTATGAGGGCAAATTAATTGGCTACCTTTGTGTTACATGAGAAAGCTGCTTTGCTTTTTTGGTACTTAAAGCAATGTCTTAAATAGAGTAGGCACTTAATAATGCCTTTCTTGGTGTGTATTTTTTTCTTCTTTGCTGATGCTGAAAATTCCAATTAGAATGTCTCTTTTGAGTTATTTAAATTTCCGGGAATGTGCTGATACCCCTCTGTCAGTATCTGTGACTATGCAGATATTGCTCTGGTTAATAGATGTGGGTTTAAAATTTACTTTTAAGTAATTTGTGATTCCATCCCCTAAAGTAACTTAAATTTTAAGAAAAATATTAAGAAATATAGGTAGTTTCCAAAGAAGATTTTTGTGTTCTGGGGAAGGGTTGATTTTTTAGATATGAAATAACTTTTACAATCCGGTAGAAAATTGAGTAATTCAGAAAGATGGGTAAAGAATGTAAATGTATAATTCATAGAAAAACACATGCCGATGCCTAATAAATATATTCTTTAAAATAAGCCATTTATTTCTCCAAGAATCCTTGTTTCCTTTTAATGGAATGTATTATGGGATTTAGTAATTAAGATCTAGGCCATTGATATGTTTTTTTGTTACTGGTTTCTCTGTCACTTGCTCCTAGGCTGCCTTGGTGGACAGAGCTGGGGAAATATAGGGATACACACACGCACGCACGCACGCATGCACACATACACACATGCATATATACACATATATCTATAAGTACTTCTTTAGTTTCCTGTGTTTATGTATATGAATTGTATGTGAATATGAATTCAAACTGAATCTTCAATTCCAGTCTAGTACTTCAGACTTCTTTATAGCTAGCCCCTCCCTTCCTTTTTAACTGGCAGTGAGAAACATGGCCCCTACTATGCTTAGTATATTTACTTATTTTTTCAGTCAGTTTACTTATATGGTCAGTGTAACAAATCTGCCAGCCATGCTGCGCATCTACTCTATTCCTGCTCAGCCCCCAACCATGTCCTCGGGTCTGCCTGTGCCTCTCCCAACCTTCTTCACTGACTTGTATACTCAGCCTCTGTCCCCTACCTCCTCCTGCCTCCCCTTACACCGCGCTAATCCATGTCCTCAGTGCCACATGAAAAGGGGGAGAGGAAGTGGCTTCAGAGAACATTTCAGAGTTAAATTACACAGTTTTCTTTATTTCCTCAATGTATTCATTTAAGCTTGGTTTTTACATGTTATACCCTTTAGTATGTAGGCATATTTTTTGTTCATTCATCTGTTGCAATTATCGTCATTATTGTTTTAATACCTCTTTGGGATTGTTATATACAAAATAGGTTTTTGGTACAGATTTATTGTCACATTGTGTGTGTTTAAGTGCATTTATTACTGAGGGTTTTTAGTATCAAATTTTATACTTTTGTTTTCTGATTCTCCTGACTGCATTGGCACTGTAACCAGTTTGAATGCCTTACTCTTTTCAAGAAATCACCTCAATAAAATGTCATCTAGCATGTTTTGCTTTTTAAAAAACAGATCTTGAATAATTGAATATTTCCTGGGCAGTGTCAACATAAGCCAGTAATTTAAAGAATGGGTTTTACTGTTGTCTTTCTAAAACTTATTTTATATATGTGGTGTACTACAGCCCAGAGGCACATTAGAGTTACTGTTGAAATCACTAATAGCTAATTTAAAAGTTGCTTATGCCTTTTAATGCTCCCATGGAATTGAATAGTTTTAGGTGCCAGTTAGGACATTTGGTAGATTGACTGGAAAAATAATTGTTTAAGCAATGCTGAATAACTGTGAGGTAGCTTTTGCCTTGACAACTGGGAAACTGTTCTGTTTGCTAAACAAAAGGATGGTAATTTAGTAGCTTAATTTCTCTTTTGGCATTGAGGTGCTACATAAAACATCTTATTGTAGCCTCTGAGATGGTCCACATTATTGACCAAAATCAGAAGCAGAGCAAAAAGAGAAGAGTTTTGTGTTGGTCAAAGGAATCATAGTTAACCTGCCGACATAGATCTTTGTACGTCTACTTTGGGCCCAAGTACATTAGGCTCTGAATAGATGTGTAGTCCTGGTTGTCTTTCTGTCACATTAAGGGTCATAATACACTTTGTTATGGAGCATCCCACAGAGACTTAACCTCTCTTACTACTAGAAGTCAACATGATTACTTCCTGTCTGGATGGGATAAGGGAGACAATATCTTAAAGCAACCTATCCCCCCACCCCACATATATACACAATTATACTGGCATCTACTCTATTTATGTAGGAATGCTTTATGAATTAACCTTTTGTATAGGACTTTGGCACTGTATGCTGGGCCCTGTTCTAAGCACTTTATGTGTAGCATCTTATTCCTTATCCCTATGAAATAGTAACTGTTATCGTATCCTGAGGCACAGAGGTCCTAGCCCAAGGTCACCTAGCTATTAAGTGGTATATTTGAACCCAGACATCTAATTCAGGAGTCTGTACTCTTGATTACTGTATTATACTGATTTTCATTAATATAATCATTGCAAATAAATTGGAGAATATAGAAGAGTATTAGTAAGAAGTTTCAAAGTAAACCATAATCCCAGTCATTACAGATAATACTTTTTATTGTCCTGATGAAGTGATACAGTATCTGGGGTTTCATTCAAAATAATCAGGCTTTGGGGAGAATCTGTAGGGGGACAGATGAAACAAAACTGTCTATGAGTTGATCATTGTAGAAGCCAGATAATAGGTATATGAGGGATTCATTATACTGTTCTGCTTTCCTTTGTATATGTTTGAAGTGTTCCTTAGTATATATTTTAAAAGGTAAAGAATACATCCTGGTTGTAAACAAAAACAATCAAAAAGGAACCTTATTTGGGAACAGACTTTGAGTAAAATATTTTCATTCACACACCCCTCCATTCCACACCCTTTCGCATAGGTTAATCCCTCTTTACAGTTGTTCCTATTTTTATAATTATTTCCTTTTTTTTTTTTGTCTTTTTTACTGACCGGTAACGGGATTGCAACCCTCAGTGTCGCGCCCGCACCGGGGACCGGCAACGGGATCGCAACCCTCGGTGTTGCGCCTGCACCACGCTCAGCCAGTGAGCGGGAACCGGTCTCCACATGGGATCCAAACCCTCGGCGGGAGCGCCTCCACGCTCCCAAGCGGCGCACTCTCTAGTGCGCCACCGGGCCGGCATATTTTTATCATTATTATATGCGTTTTTTCCATATGTATAAAATGTGCCCTTGATTATTTCTACATTTTTAGAGTTGGAAAAAGTATAACATTTTAAAGACACATCAAACATATTACAAACTATCCTGTGGTATTTTCTCACTAGATTTAGTATTAAAATATTGAATCCCTGTACTGGCCAGCCAGAAAGAAAAATTTTTTAAAGTTCTCATGAGTATTGAAACTAATTGACAAAGTGAGAAAAGTGATTTAAGTTTGAGTTTGCACTTATTTATGGTGAGCAATCATTTAAAATGAGGTTTTGCCTCTCGAATATTAAAAAGAAAAAAAGCAAGGGGCCAAATCTGAATGTGCGTTGATGTAATGACTTCTTTGCCTATATTGGGTGTTTTATACTATTAATAGCAGACTACTTCAGGCTTCATAACTTAGTCCTTTACTAATATTGACCATGTATTCTTGACATGGAAACTGAGCTTAGAGAGGTTCGATAGCCTCCAAAAACTTGTCTAGTTAGTATAGTATAGGGGATACAGGTGGGAATAGGACCTTGTCTTTCTACTTTGAAAGCTGTGCTATTAATCAGTCTGCTCTATTACCTGTGTTAGACTAATGATAGAGAGATGCCTTATGCCCTGCTAAAATTACATACACAAATCTAACCATGTCAGTTATGGATTTGATTTGGGTTTCTGTAGAAAGTCTCATTGATATTTTGGTTAACATTTAAAAATAGTTTCATAGTTTCACTTCTAGATGATTATGCATGTCTCAAAGTATCTTATTCTGAACATCTTTGTAACCCCAATGCTTTGATATAGGTTTGTTAAAGATTCAAATTATTATGCTAATGAGAATTTAGGAACAGAGAAGTAAATTTACAAAAGATGATGCAAAAAAAAAAATAAAGTAAGATCAGAAAATACACCATTGCTTTTCTTATCTTCTAACAATGTAGTTCAAGGTCACCAGCTATTATTAGACTTTGGTTTCCTTTTGCAAGTCTTTTTCTAAGGGGCATTTTCCATATATCCTTTGTAATTCCTTTTCATGTGGTCTACCTTGAAGGAAGGAAAATATTACCCTTCAAAATAATAATTTGCTCCCACAATATTTGAGGTAATTAATACTCTTCTGTCAACATTGGTTTTCATGTTGGTTAGGATGTGGGATGGGCCTAGTTTGGTCAAAAAATCCCCTTGCTCAAATTCAGCTTTAATAAATCTGCCCAATAAGCCTATCTACAGTTTGCTGTAGTTGAAATGTTGCTAGTGTTTGATGTAAATGTTAATGAAAAGAATACATAAATGGGTTTCTGTAAACTAGTAATCTTAATATATTACTGTTCAGTTTCCTTTTTGTTCAAAATTGTCTATTAAAAAATTAAAAAGCTTATTTTAAAAAATACTTATTTGTTCTTGGGTACAAAGTTGCAATTTTTAGCTGACTTGTAGTTTCAGTTTTCTCATTAGTTTTCATTTATTTTAACTGTACTATTTGTCTCTGAAAACAATTTTGCTGGTTAATAAGGCAGGATACGTTAATGGGAGAAGTTGCAAATTGTGGAGGATTGTGAGCCTGTGGTCATGAAGACTGCCCCACGATTTAGGCTTTTCTAGCAGTGACACCTGATACTACTTGAACCACGAAGTGAACTGAAATTTCCTTAATAGTTTTTCTCTTTTTCTTAAATTTTAAAATATTTGACAAATAAAGATTGAACATATTCAGGATGTACAGTGAGATGATTTGATACACATACATTGTGTATTTGAGATGATGTATGATACACATGCATGTGTATTTGAGATGATGGTATGATACATGTACATTGTGTAATGATTACCACAATCCAATTAACATATTCATCACTACCCATGCTGTACATTACATTCCCATCCTTAAAATTTTTGAGTGAGTGCTGTGCAGGTCTCTCTTCATATTCTTGCTAAAATGAAGCCTTAGTCTGTCTGGAATTTAACCATAATTTTGGCCAAGGAAAATGCTCTTTTAAGAGTGCTAAGATAGGTAGGTAAAGTATAAATACATTTATTAATTTTAGGTGCAAGGGCAATGTAAAGTTATCAAGCTGTAGTTAATATAAAAAAGTTTAAGTAGTAATGCAGAAATGATTATCTTTTTATGAGGGCACTCTCCTGTTACAGCATAAATGAACTGATGTATCGGCATTTTCCTAAGTAGATTTAAGAAGATCATATACTTGATATGTTTTGAGCTTTTCTTTTCTTTCTTCCTTTTTTAAATGCCTTTCATTAAATACGTAGGATGTAAGGCAAATAGCCATTATGGAGGTCTTTGATGTAATTGTGGGCACTTTCGTGGTAACTTTGGAATATCTTTTTTTTTTTTTTTGGAGATCATTTATTTATAAGCTCCAACTGTTTGGAGTGAACTTACTTAAAAATCTAAATAAAATTAATACTTCATTCATTATTCATTGCTATATATACCATTTTCCACTATATATTCTGAATTTCTGTAGTATATTAATAGGTGTTAATAGGGGAACAAAAAAGGCTTCTTTGGGCAAATAGATTGGGAAGTGCTGAGTTCAAGTTTAATCATTTTCTTTACTGTAGTGCTTCTCAGATCTCTTAGCATATACTTCTGAATCTCCAAAGATGAGGCAGAGAAGGAATCCATTCAATGGATGGATTTTCCCAAATCCCGCCTCTTTTTCTTTTTGGTGGAGCATCTTGGGATATTAGTATTTCTTGAAAAACACTCTGGGAAAAGCTGCTTACATAATCATCTTTTGGCTATCGAATTGATTAATATAAGCAGAAGAACTGCTTGGAAATATAGATGCTATTCAGGAATGTACCCAATTGTAAAAAGTCAGAGCAGCTAGATTAGAGCTGTTAAAAACTAAGTCACAAATGAGGAAATGTAAATATTATTTAAGGTAGAAGAGTAAATAAACAGTGAACCTATACGTAAGCATTTGCGACTTTTTGGCTTAATAGTTTTACTTGAGACTTTCCAGATTGGATTTCTTCATATAGTTTGCACCAGTAGTTTAAGTATGTATATTTTTCCCCTTTTATGCTACTCTACTTTACAGTTGTTTATAAATAGAGGTATAACAGAGCTATTCTGGATTTAGGTGGCTGCCAAGATATAGCCTAAATATTAGGAGATATTTTTCCAACTTTGAGCTTTAAAGATCTGCCTTCTTGCAAATGGACCCTTCTCTTTAAGTGATCATATAGTAAACATATTTGAATGAATGAATGAATGGGTAGCTGGACACATGGGTGGAAGGCTGTACTTGTGAGTGAGCTAATTCATTTCATGGACCATATGTGTTTAATAGATAAAAAGATGCCTTTGTATTTTACATGATATATATTTAGTATATTTAAATAGGCTTTATGGTAAACATTTTACTTATTTTTAATTTATAGTATACTATAGATTGGTCTTGACAAATACATTTCACTGTTATAATTTTTATAGCTATAACAGTATTAGATTCACCATTCTGATGTCTGATTTAGAAAGAATCAGAGCTTAAATCTAATTATATTTCTTTGCATTTTTAGGCCCTTGATGAGCCTCCCTATTTGACAGTGGGCACTGATGTGAGTGCTAAATACAGGGGAGCCTTTTGTGAAGCCAAGATCAAGACAGCAAAGAGACTTGTCAAAGTCAAGGTATGGTATTTGTAGATTTTATAAATTAAATGTTCAGTATTTGATATGTAAGCCCCATTTGGTAAGGGTATCTTAGAATTATTTTTCTGCAAGATGAGTTTCTAGGAGTAATGGTTATAAAAATACCTCAAAACAAAGCATTATTTGTGATTTTAAAGTATTTCAATTAGAATGAAATTAGATTATCACAGTTGGTATTTTTGAATGCCATTTCATTGTAGACTTGGTATTATTCATATTTTTAGAGTTTTAGAGCTGGGAAAGACCTTAGTAGTCATTTAGTTTAATTCCTTCATTTTATTTCAAGAAAAATGAGGCTCGTAGAGGATAAGTGATTTCTGTAAGGCTGTTATAACAAATTAGTGGCAGAATTGAAACTACAATACTTCATCAGTTTTAATATATTCAGCCTCCATTTTATCCATGAAATTGGGATGTGACTTGTAATTGATGGTGTTTTAGATAACAGTGAAATAAGGTACATCTAGCTGTTGATTCTTTATCCTCTACCTTCTTGAAAAATCTTTCAAAAGTACTTGAGTTTTGCCTCATAGTGCAGAAAAAGAAATGTAATCGCTTATATTTTAAATACCAGTGTTGAAAAATACAGGACAAATGCAATCTTTGAATTTTGATGTTTGTTTGTCAGTAATTTATGGAATGGCAAACCCTGTGCAGGGAACTCTGTTAGGTGGCAAGGAGGATGGGTATCCCAGGATGATGTTGACCTGATCTCTGTCCATAACAGATTTATAATCTTAGATTAGCAGATATCTTGTAAACTGTTGGTTTGAATATCGCCAATTAAACAGGCTGTAGAGGGTGTTATTCTTCCTGTGGAGAGTACCAGAGTCTCTTCTGGAGCTTTTTTCTGTGCCTGTCTGTGCCTGGGTGCTTTCCTTATGCATGGATGTGTTGAAAAAGCTTCCTGGCTGATTCTGATTGACACTCCTGGTTAAGAACCACTGACTATTAACCTGTAGGATCCTGGTCGTGGCCCTACCCTACTTTTAGTTTACATGTGCTTGGTGTCTTATGAGTTCGTTTGTGATCTGGTTATGCAAGTGCTTCTACAGTGCTCTTACCAGTAGTTTTTCCAGTTCTGGCTTCACACACTGGGGTTCCCTAAGCACTCAGTTTTTTGCCACTACTATCCTAGAGATGAAGAAAAAGCCTATTATCAATTTTCTTACCTTTTCAGAGCTACTGCTAGCACATGTAATGCCTTTATGTGAATTAGACACCCCCCCCCCCCCCCCCCCCCCCAAACATTTTTTTTTTTTTAAAGGGGGTTTTAAAAAAAAAAAAAAAAAAAAAAAAAAAAAAAAAAAAAAAAAA
>NW_007728399.1:145100-227052 GCF_000696425.1 Galeopterus variegatus
CCCCCCCCCCCCCCCCCCCCCCCGTGGAGAGCCTCCTTCATTAGCAGAGCTTGTGTGTAAATAGCACTTGTGCTAGTTTAAAAAAAGGGGGAGGGGGCATTGTCATTTTAGGACTCATGCATTGGCCCACAAAGAACAGGCTGGCTTTTCGATCCGACTTGTACCCTTAGAGTCCCTGTGTAGTGAATGAACCAGGAAAATGACGTGTAGCAGTCCGGCTGTTTCTTGCTATAAATGAAAGGAACAAAACTGTTAATACCTGGCTCTACTGTGTCTATTGATAGCACAGAGTACCTTGTGACTTGTAAATAATGGGTACCTAAAACTTATTTTTAATTTTTTTGTTGCTCTAAAAATTTCTTTGTAGTTCAAAGTTAATGATTTTCTCAACAGATATGGGGGTATATTTCTTAACCAGTTTAACTGTTTATGATTCAGAATTAGTACATTTTGAACAAATTTGTTGATAAATGTCTTCATCGCTGCCTCTCATTTATTGAGCATTTACTATGTACTAAGCACTGTATAAAGGTTCTAAAACTCTAGTGTTAAGACCTAGTCCTCATCTGTAAGTGGCTTAACAGTTAAAATGAAGGACACAGATACCTAAACACATGATTTAAATAAAGTGTGGTAATGCTTTTGTGAGACACAGAAATGCCTGGGATGCTATGCGTACAAGGCATCTCCTCTAATAGCTAGTTTGTGAGCAAGCTGGTTACCTAAAATGATTACTACATACATCTGATAACATATTAATGGTTCAATCCTTGTAAGAACCCTTTTGAGTTGTAAAGAGAAAACAACTTTTTCTGTACTGAGTAGTAGAAGCTGTCTTGTTTTTAACCAGCAATTAAATATTTAAACTTGATCCCTTTATTTTAACTTACCCTCTTCATATCTGGTTTCCCGTTCTCTGATTTTATACTGACATGGAAAGGCAGTCTAACTCTAGAACTTTACTGTGCTATGTTTGAATATCATCTCCACCATGTACTAGTTCTGTGATTTTGGACCAGTTACTTTCTATTCTTCAGTTTTCTTATCAACAAAGTGGGAATAATCCCACCTCTCTAATAGGGTTGTTGTGAAGATTAAATGTTTGATGCTTGAGGCTGATGCTTAGCTTGAGTAAATATTTACTGCTACTGCTTATTGTTAAGGTAGGCCTTCACGAATGTTACAGTACCTAATAGCCTAAGATCTTCACATCTTCCTCAATTTTTAGGAAAAGAGATTATATATCTAAACTAATAACTATGAATAAAGTATGATATGTGGAACATGGAGTAATGCAGATGTAATATCATTGGTTACGTGGAAGTGAGATATAGTCTTGGTGCAGTATCTGTTTAAATTTTCTGTTAATCTGCTTAGGGTTTGGTATCTTGTATGATAGAGTGCTGTTAGTTTTATATTACTTGTAATAAAAGTGAATAATGAGTGCATTGATGAGCTTGTGTTGCTTGATTTTTTTTTTGGTGGCTAATTAAATTTATAATCTCTAGGTGACATTTAGACATGATTCTTCAACAGTGGAAGTTCAGGATGACCACATAAAGGGCCCACTAAAGGTAATTCATCTATTCATTATTAGTTCTAATATTTGATTGGGATATGATAATTATACTTGGTCATTTCCTTTTAATTCTTTGTCTGTTTTGTTACTGAGTTGATACAATTTATACATAGTTTTCTCTAAAAAAAAACTGATAGAAAAAATAGATTTAATATTAAATAATTCCCGATAAGATAGTAAGACATACAGTATGTCTGAAATGAAATGAACATCAAGGAAGCATTGACTGTTTCTCCTTAGTCAACTGTTTCAGTCCCACCATGTTTCCATTACTGAAATGATGGATTTTCCAGGATTAATAAGTGATGAACTAGGGATTAGTGATGTAAGTTCCATTATTATCTAAAAAGTGACAAACTTAAAAAAACCAAAACTCAGAGCTTTTAATTCTTTGGCGCAGCTAATGGCAAAGGAAATCTTTAAAGAATTACCAGGTGATTGATTGTACGTGATGAGCATGTTCATGCTGAGAGCTCTAGAGTTTTTTTTGCATTTGTTTTTCCTCATTGGCTAGTGAAATTAAAGCTCCTTTACTTTCTGCTAGTAAGTAAGCTAAAGGGGAAGGTGTAGGTAGCTACTATGGTTTGGTCCTTTTACTTTTCTGAAAAGGTACATTGGCCTGGCTAGGGAAAATTTTTTTAAAATGCTAAGAGAATTGAAGAAACATTTGTAGTTGTTAGAAATAAAACTTTTACTGGTGAAGATGTACTTTTTGGAGTATTAGATATATGTGTATTATCCACCAGTTTTTGTTTGTTGTTGTATTTTAAAACTTTTAATTGGATCCCCTTGTATACATAGTAGGTACCATGGATGGCTAAAACTGTCTTTTATTATTTTTTTTGTTAATCTTGCTTTGTAAAAATTATTTTTCGCCATTTCTGTTTTGTAGGTACCATCTTTAATGGCACATGTATGTTTACTACTGGCAGGGACAAAAGAACAAAAATGTGTGCAGTTATATGATGTTAGCTATCATTTATTTAGTGCTTAGTATATGCTAGCACTGCACTAAGTCTTTTGCACATATTACTTTATTTAATTCTCATAACAGCTCTTCCTATTCCAGAAGAGGAAGCCTAAGGGGAGGTGAAGGAATTTGGTTGAGGTCTCACAGCCAATAATAGCAGAACCAAAATTCCGACAGACTCAGAGCCTGTAACTAAAACCTTATGCCCTCTGGATCCTCAGTATATGTGCATGTCCATGCCTTATTTGTTACTGCCTGACTGCTCTTTTTGCCTGGTGCAGGCCCCCAGGCACCAACTACAAAAAATGTTCAGTGTAAGGGATAGAAACGGTAACTGCTTTGTAGCCATAAGCCATCTTTCTCTCCCTGTACTGTTCCAGCCTCCTCGATGGTAGCATAATTGGTTTATTTTGCTTGTTTGTTTTTTCTTACTTTATTAAACTTTTCTTTGTGTATGTGATTAGGGTTTAGGACCATTTTACTTTTGATGTAGGCAAGTCTATCAATTTTTGGTCTCAAGATTATTGAAGTATCTTTCTTGTCTAGGCTTTTTTTTTTGGTCTCTAGATTTTGAATTGTTCCCTAATGTACTTTTCAGCTTTTCATCAGTTGGTAGAAAATGTCAGCATTTGAATAAATGTTTCTCTTAGAGGAAATAAATCTACCAAAAATGATGGTCATTTGATCTCAATACATACATTTTCAGTAATGAGTTTATGTGAAAATAATACCTAGACCATTTAACTATTTATTAAATAAAAATAAAATAGCATGTGTTTATTGACTGTAGTCATTTAATGAAAGTTCTGTTAATTCCCCAGAGTTTCCTTCCCCCTTTTGACATTGCATGGGGCTAACAGTTTCTTGTTTGAACAAGTTAATTTTTTTGTCATCACAATGAAGACCATATAAGTGTAATTATCAGCATTTTCTGTCATTAGTGGTACATTCTAACCCTTAGGGAAACCTCAGAAGCTATTTTTTAATTGTCCCTGTCCTTCTCCAGTGCTCTTGAAAGAGGAGTGGAAATATGGAGCAAGCATAGTCAGTTTCACAGATAGTGGTTCTCAAAGTGTGGTCTGATGACCCCTGGGGTTCCTAAAACCCTTTTAGGGGGGTTGAAAGGGAAGAACTGTTTTCATAATAATGCTTAGATATTATTTGCCTTTTTTCACTATGGTAATATTTTCACTGACGGTATAGAAGTATTGGTGGGTAAAACTCCTGGCACCTTAACACAAACCAAGTCAGTAGTCATTTTATTCTTCACTAACCATGCACTCAGTTAAAAAAAAAAAAAAAAAAAAAGCCAGGTTTTGGTTTGTTTATTGTATCTATTAAAAGTTTTTCTAACATTTTAAAAATACTTCAGGTAGGAGCTATTGTGGAAGTGAAGAATCTTGATGGTGCATATCAGGAAGCTGTTATCAATAAATTAACAGATGCAAGTTGGTACACTGTAGGTAAGAGAATAAATTTTCTTTTAAAAATGTATTTTCAATTACACAAATAAAACTTATCTGAAAGTAGTACAAATAAAGCAAAATTCCTTTATTCTCTTCCCTAATGAAATAGATGTTATTACTGTTACTGGTTTTTATCTTTTTAGGTATTTTAAAAATAATTTCAAATTTGTACATATGTGCATAACATAATTTGAAATTATTTAATGTACATATCATACAGTTGTATTTATAGCTTTTTTCACTTCAAAATATATCTTAGAGAAATTAATTTTTTTTCCATCTTAACCTTTCTTAAGTGTACAATTTGATAGTGTTTAGGATATTCATATTGTTGTACAACAGAGAAATTTCTTTTAATTGTAGTGTTATATTTTGTAATAGTTGGCTTACCGTAGTCTATTTTCTCACTGATGATTTTGCCAGTTTTCTTGCTATTACAATTAATGCTGGATTGAATGTCTTTTGTATATCCACATTGTCCTGATATTTCTGTAGTCTGTACACTGAGAAATAGACATAGGTTGAAGGGAAATGTTACTTTTAAAACTTGAGTAGTTAATGAAAACTGCCTTCCTAAAAGACTATTAATTTATACTACCCGTGTGAGTGTATCTGTTTTCCCAATCCTTGTCAGATTTGATGTTATCAGTCTTTTCAAATTCTTGCCAATTTGGCACAAAATAGTATTTTAGTTTTGTTTTGATGTGCCCCTCCCATGATTACTAGTGAGATTGAACATCTTTTCATATATGTTTATTGAAAGGAACATCATTTCATTTGTATTTTCTGTGATGTGAATTGCTGGTTTTCCCCACTCTCCCCTTTTCCTCTTGGTATGATTTATCTTTTGATTATTATTTTTAGGATATAAATTTTTATATATTATGAACATTAATCTGTTGCTGCTTTAGTTGCAAATATTTTTCTTTTGTTGCTGTATTCCTCTGCTTTTAATTTTCATATAGTCAGTTTTTGTGTTGTTCCCTTTTTCTTCGTAGTGTTAGTTTTGAATCTTGTTTAAGAAGGCTTTCCTTCCATCAATGTTATAAATCTATTTTCTAATGTATTCTTCAATTCCTTTATAGTTTTATAGTTTTATTTTTGTTTTACAAATAGCTGCAGTTTATTGTTTTCAAGCATTTTGAAATGACTATTATTTTTTGAAATTGATAGGCATTCATCCTAGTATTATTTATTAAATGATAATAACTCATATTTTAATGACCTCAGAGACGAGAGCAAACACATAGTAAAATGTCTTTGGTGATGTCAGAATTTGGTAGAGCTTTGAAATAGAATAGGTGAGTTTTGTTTATATTTGTTGGGGATGAGGGAAAAAAAACTGGTGAAGAGAGAGGGAAAATTATTTGATTTTGAGGCATAAGGAAATATTTGTCTTTATGTGAGTAATAGGAATGTGAGCAAGTCTGTGTAGTAAGTCTAGACGGTAATGAGGTGTGGTAGTCTCAAATGTGTCACTTTTATCGTTGCGTATTTTAGTTACAACATTAAAAGTACTAAGTGTTTTTTTTCAGTCTCTCATAATGTAAAGTCTTACATAATGTAGAAGAACCTAATTTCGGTAGTTAGGCAAAAACTGTGCAATTTCTAAAATCAAGTAACTTTACTTAGAATAGAGGGACATGCATTCCTTGATTTCTGAGGGATGTACCACATCCCTCAGAAATAACGAAAAGAGAATACCTCACATTCACAATATGTATATTGTGAAATGATTATTTTAATCATGTTAGTTGACACTTCCATGACCTTTTAGTAGGTATGCTCACTGTTCAAGGTAGTGTAAATTAACACTTCCCTTCTATTTCTCAGTGAATAAACCACAGAAATATTAGGATAATGTGCACATACAGAAGACATTCAATCTAGCATTTATTGTAATAGCAAGAAAACTGGCAAAATTATTATGAAATATAACATTACAGTTAAAAGAAATTTCTCTGTTGTACAACAATGTGTTTTCACTTTAAATCAGTAACTTTTCACTGGGGGTGAACTTGCCACTCACTGGACATTTGGCAATGTCTGGAGATATTATTGGTTGTCGTAGCTGGGAAGGGGGTGCTACTGGCATCTAGTGGTTAGAGACCACGGATGCTGATAAATATACTGCAATGCACAGGATAAGCCCCACCATAACAGAGAATTACCTGCTACAACAGGTCAGTAGTACTGAGGTTAAGAAATTCTGCTTTAAATAATGAAAACAATCATTTTTTTAAGGGCAGTCTGACTGTGTAAATTTGTGATCTTTCCTTTTCTCAGGTAACTCTGTCAGTATCTGTCAGCAGGAAAACTTGCCTTTCCTTTACCATCTTGAGAAATTTTAATTAGTATTGAAGTGGTTTCCTCTTGAATGCCAACTTTTTATTTTTATTTGATGTTTCTTGTTTCAGGGAAGATGTTTTCAGGTATATTTCTTTTTCACTAGAAATTGGAAAAGATGCTCTAAACTGTATATTTGAAGTTATTCATTAGAAAACGTAAAATGTGAACTGAATTCCAAATGTAATCTGAAACAGTAGGTCTATTTGCACTCAGAAAATTAAATGATAATTTATATCATCTTGTTAATCTTTGAAAAATCCTTCATTAGCTTTCATTTTACCTCCTCTTGTAGTTTTTGATGATGGAGATGAAAAGACACTGAGACGATCTTCACTGTGCCTGAAAGGAGAAAGGCATTTTGCTGAAAGTGAAGTAAGTAGTCATTGAATAAGTGAACATGTCTTAATATTTTGTATTGGTGGGAGTAAATTTTTGCTTTCTCAACTCAGTCAACTTACTCATTAATCAGGAAAATTCATGAATACGTAGTACCATTACAGTGTGATCTGTGAAGCCTGTTTAAGGCCTAGTGTTTGATCACTAGGTTGTGCCTTCTTCATTGTCTAAAGTACATTAGTATTCACAGAGAAAATACAGTGGGCTTGTTTAATTAGGAAACTTTTATATAGCCTTCTTTTTGTAAATAGTTGTAGAAAAGAGATGTCTGATTTGTAGTCCACTTGAACCCTATTGTAGTTAAAGGATATGTAGATACTACAGGCAATCCCTAAATACTACTGGTACTAGTAGCTGACATGATTATAGCCTCTCCTCACAGAAGCCTTGCCTGACTGTCCTTTCTAAAATAGTCCCTTCCATTTCTCTTTTTCTTTTAAGTTGATTTAGTTTTCTTCATAACATTTAACATTCCATGCCATCAAACATGTACATGTACTTAATTCTTTCTTTATTGTTTGCCTTCCTCACTAGAATGTGTGTTTTGTCACACGGGCAGGGACTTTGTATGTCTTGTCTCCACCACTTCGTTCTGAGTTCCGGTAACAGTGCCTGGCACAGTGTAGGAACTGAATAAAATATTAGTTGGAGGAATAAATGAAGTGCTTATATTTGCCAGGGACTTTGCTAAGTGCTTTACATTATTGCATTTGCAACGTGTGAAGTAGTTACTGTTATCCCCAACTTACAGATGAGGAAACTGATGGCCACAGCTTGTTCTCAAACCAGCCCTTTTAACACCGAAAGCTGAGCTCTTACACTGAAAGGTGTTACTTACATTACTGAGAATGGAGGGTTCATGAAGTTTTGTAACTCTGCAGCTTGCAATTCAGAATTTAACAAATGAGATATATTTTTGTTTTGAAAATATTTTTGCTTTCCTTAATGATTAAATTCCAATTTAAATTCAGCATTTGGGACAGGTTCTCTGTATTGTGATTCCAGCCTATCTTTTCAGTCTCGTATTCTACCACTTCTTCCAGACTTCTGCCGTGTTAGACTCCTTGGTATTTATTTTCAGATGATGGTGTGTACTTTTTTTCTTGGCTCCTGCTGAGCCCTGCTCCTCTGCACTTCCTGGAATCTTACTTACTGCTAAGGCCACTGGGAATGCTTCTTCCTCCATGCTGTCTTTCATGGGATCTCTACCCACATTTGATCTCTTTTTCTTTGGTCCTTTTGTGCTTCTCTTCCTTATTCTTGTTTTGTGGACTTGTTACTTTTCCTATTTTCCCTGTAACACTTTAAGCTGTTTTAGGGGGAATAATCATGTTTTTACATCTCATTGATAGGCCGTCCTTCTCCCAGCAGTGTTTTCTAAACAAAAGCCCTTAGTAAATATGTGTTGAATTAATTGTGAAGGTTTGAATATAGGAAATACAGAAAGCTTTGGGGACAAATACAGTGACGAAGTAACAGAATTCTCTCTGAGTTTATTATTATGTTCTACCTTATGTAGAACATGTGTAGTTATAGTCAGTCAATGAATATAGGGGCTTGAAGACTAGATTTTTCACCTGTTAAGTGAAGGCATGTGTCTTGTTTTGGTTCAGAGAAATATCTAAAATAGTAATTTTATTTTTACTAGGAGAATTTTAAGTTGGAATGGTTCATAAGACAGTTGTAACGTAAAGGCTGAAGTAATATGAACAAGTAGCTGTGTATCCTTCGTACTTTCAAGGAGGATCAGTTTTACCTTATGTGTCTGCACATGTACACTTTTATTTATGCTCTGCTAGAGAGAAATTAGAATACTGGCCTGTGATTCCTTAACTCCCTTCACATATGCCAGGTTGCTGTGCTGGGTACTGGGACACGAGGATAAGCCATGAAGACGTGGAATTTATTCTCGACTACCTTACCGTCTAGTGGAGGAGAAAAAACATTAATCAAACAATGAAAAATCTTTAAAGTTTAAGAGTATTAAGCCTTGTGAAGAAATGGTCAGGAGAGTATAGAGGAATTTAATCTACTGTCTGTATATTCCTTTCCCTTTATTTGATATTTTCTTAAAAAGTTTTAATTTTTTGATAGACTTGTCAGAGAGTACTATATTATTAGTAGTAATAACTTTGGCCTTTGAGAAGAAAGCCGCATCATACTGGCAGTATTTTGGATTTTTAATCGTACTAATGAACTACATACTTACACCAAGACTTAAATTCAGGATTTTCATAAGAGATCACAACAGCGCTTCATTCGGTTCAAATTCCAACACTGAAAGAAACCACAGGTCTAGCCATAACCAGCTTGGTGAGCATGTTACCCACTACCTAACATCTGTAGCACAATTTGGGTGTATCTACAGAGCTTTCATAATTTGGTATTATCCCAAAGTAGATTCATATAATTGAAAACTCTATAGAAAGTTTAGACAAAATCCCAGTTCGATATTTCCTGCAGCCCATCTTAGGTAACAGGGCTATAGACATTTTCCCCCTAGGCCTATGGAATTTTCTTTGTGCCTTTAATAGACTTTAAGAGTCTCTGGTTTTTGCTCTTTAGGTATAAGACAAGTTCTACTCTTCCCCCCAGTGTTTTCTGTCCCTTGAAATAAGGATGCTCCTGTTTTCCTGGACATGGATTAAGACCAGGAATGGAGATATTGCTTCTTATTGTTCTAACTCTTCATTACATATTAGGGAGAGACTATGGTCTCATTTGAACATTACTACATGTGATTCCTAAACAACTCTTTACAAATTTTCTTTTCTGTAACAAGTGAAACAACTAACAGATACTTAAAATAGAAATCATAATACGTAATAGAAATCTCTGCTTTCAAGAAAATAACCTTAATATTTTTGTGCTGAAAAATAACCTTAATATTTTTTATTTTTATTTTTTTCCTTTTTGTCTTTTTTTTACTGACCAGCAACGGGATCGCAACCCTTGGTGTCGCGCCCGCACCACGCTCAGCCAGTGAGCGGGAACCAGTCTCCACATGGGATCCGAACCCTTGGTGGGAGCGCTGCCGCGCTCCCAAGTGGCGCACTCTCCAGTGTGCCACCGGGCTGGCCCAGTAACCTTAATATTTTTAATCCATTGTTAAACTTGACAGAAAGCGAATGCAGATATTTATTTTCCTTGGTTACTAAATATAGTACTTTGAAATTTTCACCCTTAGAAAACATAATTAGGCTTTAATGACAAGTAACTTCTCAAGAGTTTCTGTTTGGCATATATTGTGTTTGGTACAACTTTTGCCTCCAAGTAATATTTTTTAATACCTGATTTAAGGTTTGTCTGCACAGATTTAGGTTCAATACAAACTAAATTCGAAAGATTAGACTTTTTTGCCCTTTTGAAGTTACGATTTTTGTTTATCTTGTGAAGGAATCAGCTTCATTTAATCTTTTGTGGCTCTTACCTTCTTCCTATACCATATTGTCATTGGATACGTATATCTATGTATCTTAAGTACATTTACATATATTCTAATGAATTATGCAGAAAAGATTGTTAATATGCTCCCCCTTTTCAGTTTAGTTCATGTTATTGTCAATAAAATTATGTCAATATAAAAAAATTAAACATTTGTTTTTAAGTATTAGCATTAAAAATCTAAATCTTTCTCATACCACTCTGATTTCTAACTTTAAGAAGCCCCTTTATTCTAAATAGTTCCTCATCCTCACTTTCATCCTGACAGTTTTCCTGGGAATCTCTAGTTCCCCTTATGTTCATGAATTATCTGTAACAGCAAAGGTTCTTTCGGGGAAATGAAAGGAATAGCAACTGGGGAGAATCTTTAAAATGAGGAAAAAGTAGGCATATTATCAAAATTGGTATTCAGAGAATTAAGTTAGTTGGGAAAGCATCTTCAGAATGATACCTTAGCTTTTTAGATATATAAGCCTTTTCAGGAAATAAAGACAAGAAAAATGGCAGTGAAAATATAGTCTGGTGTTGAGAAACTAAGGAGAATCACCGTAAAATCCCTTTTTCATATTTCTGCCTCCAACCATCAACCACTCCTTGCCTGGAAATCATTATTTTTAGATGGGGGTGAGGGACAAAGGGGTTGACATGAACTGTGCAGTTGATAAGAATTGTTCGTTTATTGTATTGATCATTATTTTCATACCAAGCATGATATTGGATGTTGCAGATTAAAAAGGAAAAGGAAAAAATTAAATGTAGAAAAACTAATTTTTCACATTTTCTTTAAAAAGGTATATTGCAAGGAATGTTTGCAAAGTAATAATATAGCCTGTCTGAAACCTTTTTTCAAGCATTTGATGCTTATCTTGATAATTAATACTGTTGTTTATTAAGAATTTTGCTTTATGGATTATCATTCCCTGTGTATAAATAAAAATTTAAGTTCTGGTTGGCCCCAATCTAGGAGTTAGGTTCTTACCATAGGTGTCTTACCTCTCACATCTACGTTTTCACTGAGCTGTGTTTGTGGGGGCTTTTTTTTTGTTTGTTTGTTTTGTATTTTAATCATTCTTAGATGCCTGTCAGCCTTCAAATAGGTAATGAATCATCTAAAGAGATCCACAAAATTTCTTTTCACTTTTTTTTTTTTTCTTTTGGAAATGGGCTCATTCATCTTTTTTCTAATATATTTGAACCTAGAATTTTCTATCTTTAGGGAAGTTGTGTTTTAGCCTTCCTTGGGGGAAAGTTTTAATCTCAAAATCTGAGCATATTCTTAAACTGATTTGGTTTAAAAAGAGAAAGCACTTGCAAAGTAATAACTTTTGATGGGTTTATGTTCTTACCCACAGACATTAGACCAGCTCCCACTCACCAACCCTGAGCATTTTGGCACTCCAGTCATAGGAAAGAAAACAAATAGAGGAAGAAGATCTAATCATATGTAAGTCCATTTTCATAACTGTTAGTTGAACCTGAATTCATTTCTCCTAGTATTGTTTTAATAGTTACTATTTTTAAATTGTAAAATGCAGAATGCTAACTGGATCTACTAGTAATTTCAGATCAAATAGTAATTTCAGATTCCTCTGCATGGGTGATTGAGGTTCTCCAGCTCAGCCAACCTTAACAGTTGTGTCTCCCTCCAGTTTTTCTCTGTCATGAATATTGATGCTGTAGTCAAGGTGGAATCAGTAAACAATCCCTGATACATCGTGTATTTTCTCTTATCGTGCTTTTATTCCTGCTGTTTTTTTCTGTCTCCAGTGCCTCCCTTCCCTGTCTTGCTCATTCTTTAATTCTCAACAGAAATCCTTCTACCTTTATGTGAACCATTTTGTCTTCCCTCTCTTAACTTGAAAGCAGCCAAGTTTTTCTGTCCTCTAAATCCCCTAAATTCTTCGCATTTACCTAATGTCATAATTAAGATTTTATCTCTTATTATCATTGTAGTGTTTGTTTTTCCTTCTCTCCCCCAAAATTATATAAGAAAGGAAAGCAGAATTAGTAGGATGGAAGGTGGGGAAGTGGTTTAAGTATGAAAGTTAAGGTGTAACAATGAGAAGGCAACAGAATAATGTCTAAAGTGTATAAACCAAGAAATACCAGTATAAGAATATTATTTAGAAATAAGGTAGTAACTATCAGAAAAACAGCTGAAACAGTTAAAAACATGGAGCAGGGGAAGAAAGTTACGGGATGGGACAAGGGAATGTTTTTAATTTATTCTGTTGGAAGTTATTTTAAAAATAATTCTGAATGTTTTGTTTGGATTAAAATTTTTTATCTGCATAAGCCTAAATATTGTTAGAGTAGCTATTAAAAATAAATGAGTTGAATTATTAAAAACTTTGCTGTAAGTGTATGTTTTAATTCAATGTATAGAATCAGGTATTAAATCTAATTGTGGCTGAGCTTTGGAGATAGAATTTGGGTAAGCACTGTGTCTTATATTGTTTAATTTCAGTGTTACTGGAAACCCACGAAAGTAGGTATTATTTTAGTCCATATTAAAATTGGGAAAATTGGCAAGAGACTGTAAGGACACAGGAAAGCAGGAACCAGGACTTGAACTCACCTTTCCTCCGTAGGCCTTTTCCCATTCAACTGATTGACTCTGTTGTTTAGAGTGTACTTTGGTTACTCTCCAAATTAATTTTAACAGTGGATAAATTAATGACTCATTTGAGGGAGGAAATCAGAAGACTAATCATTGCTCTGAAAAAATCAGATTGGCCGGTTAGCTCAGTTGTTTAGGGCGCAGCTAGAAAATGTTTTCCTTAATTACCAGATGAATAACTTCTCTGACTTGTGACTTTAACTTGCTGGTGTCTAGATTATCTTTAGAATACTCAGGTTGTAACTTTTATTTAGTTTTTTACATATGACATTTAAAGATTGAGTGTTTTAGCCAGAAAGAAAAATAAATGAAAAAGTGTGATGGCACAATTAATAAAAAAGAGTTCTGATTTGAATATTAGCAGTTACTGTGACTTAATGTTTTCAGTTTTTCCAGAGGGCTGTTATGTAACCATAAAGTATTCATTAAAGCACTTATAAGTTTGTGATGTCTTTATGACCATTAGTGACTTTAATAATGAAATAAATTTTTATCTAAAAAATAAAATTTCACCTATCATTGATCATTAGAATCTTCCTGTAGTTCTGTATTCAACTTTTATTTTTTATTTTTTATTTTTTTCCTTTTTGTCTTTTTTCGTGACTGGTAACGGGATCGCAACCCTCAGTGTCGCGCCCGTACCGCGACCGGCAACGGGATCGCAACCCTCGGTGTCGCGCCTGCACCGCGCTCAACCAGCGAGCGGACCGGTCTCTATATGGGATCCAAACCCTTGACGGGAGTGCCGCCGCGCTCCCAAGCGCCACACTCTACCGAGTGCACCACCGGGCCGGCCCGTGTATTCAACTTTTAATTAACTTTGATTAATGGTGTCAGAGCAATGACTTGAGGTTTGATACTGTAAAATCATTTCATTAGTGATGATTTTCAATTCTCTAGCTCAGTGGAACTGTAGAATCAGATGGTCTGGGTTTGAATCCTGGCTCTGCCACTTCCTTGCTGTGTGACCTTTGGCAGGTTACTTAATCTTTTCTTGTCTCAGTTCTCATCTGTAAACTTGGGATAGTAGTATTACCTGTCTCTCAGAGTTTTTGTGAAAATTAAATGAATTCATTTCCTCAAAGTGTTTATATAGTAAGTACTATGTAAGTACTAGAGATATCATCATGTATTAACATGAAAAAAATTTCATGAAATACCAATATGTAATGATTTCACTTACATATGTAAATGTGTTTATGGGTGTATATAAAAATTCTGCTTACTGGTGTTTATGTCTGACAGGTGGGACTGGTTTTTGTTGCATTATTTGAACTTTTTAAAACAACAAATGTTATTTTTAAACAACATTTAAAAACAAATTTTAAAACAATATATTATATATATAGGAAAAATAGTTTTTGTTATCTATCAAGGTTTTTTTTAATTTTGAGAAATTTGCATCTAATATTTAGATACATTTTTATCTTTTTACAAATGTCATCCAAAAGGGGGAAAATAAATTTAAAGATGAATTTATTATAGAATAACACAAAAATTAATCTACAAAAATGAACAAAAATTATGGTCCGTTAAAAATTCTTTTATGTTTCTTAGCTGAGGTATCCCTTCGTGAATATTCTTGAATAAGAGAATAAACATGCAGTTGTCACTGAGCAACTTGATCTTTGCTTTCTAGATCTAGGATCTCTATGTAAGGAGAGATTTACTCTTGGGATTGTGTTGTACGTGTGCAAATTATGAAGGCAGACAAAAAGCTGAGAATTACTCATCTAGGAAGTGAAACCAGCTCTGTGTGTCATTTTGTTTTGCCTGCTGTTCCTTCAGCCTCTCTACTGCGGTTGGCCATTCTTATTGCCAAGGGACCTGACAATGCTGGTCTTGCTTGGCGTTTTAAGCCTTGGTGTGTTAAGTGTCACAGGCAAGTACTGCAGTTTGAAATGCACATCATCTCCTTAATCACATTTCCTCAAAGTTCTTTCTGCCTTTTCTTCAGAGTGATTTTCTAGAATAAAGTCTTAGATGTGGCTCTTAAGGGCGTTTTTCTGACCTTCATTTCCTCCTCCATTATTCAGTTGAAAAAAGTCTTCGTTATGGTTCTCTGATTGACATTTAAAATGTGTTTTTGTACAGAGATTAAATAAGGTTATTTTTTCCCAAGATTCCCAGGACTCCATTGTTGCAATAATACTTTTGTTTTTGTTTAATAACTGTTAATCCACGTACCATTTAATCTGCCCCCAGTTATTCCAAAATTGATTATTTTGACACTTTCCATTAAATTGTTTCATTTAATTCTACCTTTACTTAATCCTAAATTCAAGTATTTTCTTTTTTGATGAGTGTCATCTTCTAGGTTATTTTTTAAAGCAAGTTATTGATCCTTTTAATCAATGTGTAACTCAATTGAGTTTTGCCATTATAATTTACCCAGTGTGTGCAGAGGTTGTGTTTGATTCTGCCTAAAAAATAGAATGTCTAAAATTATGGAAATAGTTTTGTCTCCCCCTCCCCCAAAGTTTTTTCCAATAATCTGGCAAATAGCATACATAGGATAACAATCTACTTGCTGTTATTTTTTTCTCTTCAGAAAAAGGATAAAGCATAATAAGGCTTATAACAAGGGATTATTTATGGGTATAGGTCTTACCCAGGGACAGTGCTAATATTTACTTGGTAAACTAGTGATTTATACTTGGTATTTACAGGTTTATGATCTTAAGTTTTAAAAAATTAATATATAATTCACATATCATAGAATTTACCCCTTTAAAGTACACAATTTAGTAGTTTTTAGTATATTCACAAAATTGTGCAACCATCACCACTGTCTGATTCCAGAAGATCTTTTAAGTTTTTGCTGCTTTATTTTGCTTTTTGGGTTTTTTTGCTGCTTTCTTTGATAGAGAATTTGATTCTAGTTTTCGTTCTTGATAAAAATTGAGAAAAAATTAGGGCCAGCCCCGTGGCTCACTTGGGAGAGTGCGGTGCTGGTAGCGCTGAGGCCGTGGGTTCGGATCCCATATAGGGATGGCTGGTGCGCTCACTGGCTGAGCGTGGTGCGGACCACACTGTGCTAAGGATTGCGATCCCCTTATCCGTCAGAAAAAAAAAAAATTTTTTTTTCGAGAAAAAATTCAAACTCTTATTGTTAAATGTTTGTTTTAATCTCAGAGAAGCTATACTCTGTCAGTCTTCCTGATATTAATACAGATTTTAAATTTACTGTGCAAAGTTTGAAACTGAGTTAATTGACTTGCCTGAAATAATAAAGGATCATTCAAATCAGAATTGTAAGGCCGGCCCGTGGCTCACTCGGTAAAGTGCGGTGCTGATAACACCAAGGCCACGGGTTCGGATCCCATATAGGGATGGCCAGTTCACTCACTGGCTGAGCGTGGTGCTGACAACACCAGGCCAAGGGTTGGATCCCCTTACCAGTCATCTTTTAAAAAAAAAAAAAAAAAGAAAGAAATCAGAATTGTATTTCAAAGATTGGGCCTCTCAACTTTGTAGCCCAGTTTTCTATTTGCATCTCAACATTTGCTATTCTTTGTCCCATTTCTTGTCTAAATAGTGATGTGGGATGAGCTTTAAGTGATTAGCTGTTGGTGTATGATGATAAATATTTTCATGTAATTAGCTTTGTTTCCAGTGGCATCACCAGATTTTATTTTATAGAGACAGTGCATTATTTTTTTGTGGCTATATAAACACCTTGCCATAAAAGAAATAACAGTGTCTGAGGTGAATAAATGATGCTCATTTATTTTAGTTCATCAGTTTGTTGAGTACCTGTCTTATGTAAACAATTTCCTGGCTAAACTCCTCTAAAAGTAAAAGTTAAAGGAGCCTTAGGTATAATGATATGGTTTATACTGATTGTATATGTTTTGTGGTTTCAGAATTAAAAAATCAGAATTACCGTACTAGAAAGAAAGAAATCTTTTCAGTTTGTATTGGTCCATTTCTGTTGCTTATAACAAAGTACCCGGAACTTAGGTAATTTATAGGATAATGAAATTTAGTGTTTACTGTTTCGGAGGCTAGGAAGTCCAGGGTCCAGGGAACACGTCTGATGAAGGCCTTGGTGGTGATGAGTGTGGCATGGGGGTCTCACATGGCAGAATGGTGGGGCAGAGAGAGAGGGAGCCTCCTTATGTGCTCACCTTTTATAGCCCACAGAACCACACCCACTATTCCAAGGATGGATCAACCCATTCACAAGGGTACAGTCCTCACAATCCAATCACCTCTTCAAAGCCCTACTTTTTAACTATCGCAGTAGCATTTCCCACCCTCTTAACACTCTCAACAGTGGGGATCAAGTTGTAGGGGGAGATTCAATCCAAGGCACACTTCATTTATTTTGTCAACAAATATTTATTGAACATCTATGCTGTGCCAAACACTGGTTAAGTATTTGAGATACATCAGTGAACAAAACAGTTATTTAAAAAATCTCTGCCTTTAGCACTTACATTCTCTTGTGGGGGAGGGAATGGACAATTAAGAATAAACATTAAAAAGTAAGTTATACAGTATGATAGAGGTCATAAGCGCTGTGGAAAGAAGAATAGGAGCAGGGTGAAAGCAAATACAGGAGTGGGCAGTTTGTAAATTTGAATAAGGTGGCCAGGTTAACCTAATTGAAGTGGCTTGAACAGAGACTTAGAGGTGGTAGCAGAGTTTCCCAAAGTCTGGGGGAAGAAAAAAGGAGAGTAGATAAATGAGGTAGTAGTAGCTGGTGGAGAAAGTGAGGTCAGGGTTTTTTGGTTTTGTTTTAGGTGGGAGAAATAACAGTATATTGATAAAAACGACATGCTGATGGGACTGAATCTAGTGGATGCAGAAAAATGGATACTAGAGAAAGAAGGAGGCATGGCAGGCAAGAAGTCTTGAGAGCAGGGGGGCATCTAGTCACAAGTGGGGATGGTTTTAGAGGGGCCATGGAGATTTACTGTGTAAAGTGGATAGATGTTTCATCTAACCAAGCTTGCAGTTTATTTTTGATACAACTTTTTGGAGTTTGAAGTCTTCACACTTAGGAAACAAGTTTGAATTTTTATAAAGATGCAGATAACTTTGTTAGCCAAATAAAGTCCAGTTTTCTTTCTGTGTTTTGTATATTTTGATATCTGTTATCTCTGACATTGTAGCCTTTTAGGTTGCTAATGATAATGACATAAAGGGCATCCATAAAACCTTAGCTGAATGAATCTTTTATGACTACTTTGAAAAAGCAGTAATTATGGTTTTAAGTTTGGTGGTGGTCTACAGTCATTAGAAAGTAGAGAGATAAAGGTCATTGCCGTTGAAAAGCTCTTCTAATCAAGTAGAAATCAGACTTGGGAAGTCTGTCATTACTATCCCAAGCTATTTGCCTATGTGTAGGGTCTTATGCTTTGCTAATATAAAGATATGTTGGTTTTCCTACCACCTAGTACTTACTTTCTAAGTAGGGCTTAAACTTCCTCAAGTGCCATTTGAAGTACAGTACTTCTATTCAGTAGCAAACTTTGAAGATTTACTTTGTTTCTACCAGGGAACAATTTTTAAGTTACTTAACTGATCATTGAAATTGAATAGTGGTATTCCTCACGTCACTCTAGTGTGTTTACTATTATAACAGTTTTTGCTTCATTTATATTTATATTAGGATACATAAATATAAAGGGGTGACATTTATATTGTCATTCTTTTGGAAAGGCATCAGAGACAAATTCAAAGTATACTGGATTTGTCCCAATCAGCCAAATAGATAAATCATATTTAAAGTTTCAAAATAGTTAATTCACAGTTTTTGTCAGTGAACTTGGACATTGCCAATTATCTTAAAAATATTTTCATCCCTGTAGGTAATCTATACTAGCCATTCTGTTTTATAAAAAAATATATACATTGCACGCAATTCACCACTTCCTAATGTCTTTACTTATTCTGGACATTTTGAGCAGTCAGTTGTAAGAAATCTTTATTTTCTTTAGCACTGATTGTGGGCTTTCTTGGAACCAGATTAAAAATACAATCTCTTTTCTGTTTTGTGGTTTTTTCCTTTTTAGTTTTACATTTTACTACACTTTTCTTTAACATTGAGCTGATGGTTTCAGGTACTTACTTTTTCTTCTGACATTTAACATCTTTGTTTTACTAGTCCAATATTCAGTGTTACTGAAAGGAATTTTTAACATAATAAAAAACTTATGAGTATCTAGTTTGTGTATATTTGATAGTAAGGATAGCAGTGTATCTCTTATCAGATTGCCTCCTTTCCTCACCCTAGTTAATAAAGGTCTGCCTCCCCCTTTTTAAAATTAGCTTTGTACCAAGAATGTAAAATTACTATCTCCAGAACTCATTTAATCTGAAATTGGGATGTAGTATATTTTAGTGTGGTACTGGGATGTTTAATATGGGGCCGTCAGCTTTTTGAGGACTTGGGGGCCAGTTATTCTCTTTTGATCTTCACCCTTAATCTTCTTAAAATGGTGCTAAATAAATGTGAAAGATTTTCAGGAAAATGATGTGATTTCCTCTAATGATGAACTCTTACTGTTATTCTTCAAAAATTTAGAAAACTGTGAAATTCTTCAGAAATTTAGAAAATTATTTAAAATTTGAATTAGCCATCTTGTACACTTTAGGAAATGTGATAAGAGTTTTGAAATATCTATATTCATCATTGGCATGCTGCTTCTTTGTGAAGATAAGTGGAAATATCTCATTTTTTTCTCTCCCTAGACCAGAGGAAGAGTCTTCATCATCCTCCAGTGATGAAGATGAGGATGATAGGAAACAGACTGATGAGCTACTAGGCAAAGTCGTGTGTGTAGATTACGTTAGTTTGGATAAAAAGAAAGCACTATGGTTTCCTGCACTGGTGAGTAGCTTCAGTATAAAAGTTTGATTTTTAACTATGTAAGTTCATGAAGAAAAAGTAGATTTTCCTAAAAGTGTTTTTCATAGGTACAAATGTTTTTAGCATCATTCACTTTACACAAAGATTACTTTTTAAATTGTCTTTGAGTACAAAGAACTCTTGAAGTCATCCAAGAAATCTTGATAATCTTAGAAATTAGGAGTATGGGAGTTGATTGTACTATTCTATTTTGAGTAGAAAATTTATAGTGCAGACTTTAAAAACTCTTGTCCACCATGAAGAGAGTAGACTGTAAAAGAACAGAATCTTTCTTGGTTGGCAAGGATAGAATTTTCCTCATTCTTACTGAGCCAGGGTGTTTGCTTCCTTGAGCTTAATGTTTCCTTTTAGATACTCCCTACGTAATCATTATGCAGTTATATATTGCCCAAGTCTCTGGCTTTCAATACAATAGATTCGTCTGTCTACCTACTTTTTGATGTTTTCTCTCCAAAAGTTTGTCACTCTGTAGATCCCATCATGAATGTTTTGAGTTTTCTCTTTGCTTTCTCTCATTGCCTTTCTGCGATTCTGAGGAGGTGCTCAGTGCTTTATTATCAGGAGTCTCCTCATTATTGTCCCAAGTTCTGTGCAACTCAAACCATGATGGCAGATGACGGAAAGTCTTTTGAACTTTATCTTTTTGTTTTTTGCTAACCACTAGCCTCTTTAGCAAGTTGAACGGGCCATGTATGAGAGACTATTTTCTTTGATTTTTAACAAATGGAACACTACCAACATCTTTCACAGACTTAATTAGGCTGCCTTTCAATTAATCTTTTGATAGACAACAAAATAATTTGTAGCTGTTAAAGCAAACTTGGGATCAACTAATGGTCATATGCATATTAATGAAGATTTAACTTTTTGTGACAGTAAGAGTGCATTTCTTTCTGGATAAGGTGTAATTGGATAAGTCATTTAAAGTTGTAAATTCCAAACAGGAGACTGAAATTAATAATAAGTATTTCTTCAGAATTATCTTGAAGTCTTAATTTTTAAAATTTGATGAGTCTGAATTGTCATGGCCTCTGATGATTTTATCTGAAGACCATTGAGTGATTTGTATCAAACACTGGGATCCACATTTCTAACAGGTTGTCTTCCACTTGCCTCATGCTTGTAAACTATAAACTATTGTTCATATTTTATAAACAATATAAAAATAATATAAATATGTATTATAATTATAAATATAATATAGTTTATTGATTTGACTAAAGATACCATTCTCACTTGTAGCAGCTTTTTTTCTCAGATATCAAGAGACAGAATGGGTCAAAAATTATTCCCTTGATTCATGTATTTTCACTCCCTTACTACTAATAATGAGCCAACTCCTTAGAATGCATTTTTTTGTTCTTTTTTTTTTAAAAGATGACCGATAGGGGGATCTTAACCCTTGACTTGGTGTTGTCAGCACCACGCTCTCCCAAGTGAGCTAACCGGCCATCCCTATATAGGATCCGAACCTGTGGCCTTGGTGTTTTCAGCACTGCACTCTCCCGAGTGAGCCACGGGCTGGCCTGCATTTTTTTGTTCTGCTAATTATATTTAATAAAATTTTTGTGTGTTCTCAAGGATATTTACTTTAACTTGCATTTGCAAAATATGGTATTTGTCATATAAGCACTGTTCAAAATGTTTTACAAGGATTGACTTATTTAATGTTGTAGAGATTTTCTGTTCTTGTGGTTGATTAATTTTTAAATTTTTGGTTGAGAATCTGCTAACCTTTATTCTCATCGTCTTATTTGCTTATTCAGTGGCTACCAATTGTAGAGATTTGGGATTAAAACACACTGTTCCGTGTTAAATGCATTTGTATGAAAATTTATGTCCATAATATATATAAACTCTTGTGTATCTGTGGTATTGATGAGCTAAACTAGGTAACCATGGTCTCATAATTATTTGTTATCTCAAGCAAAAAAGAAAGAAATGATATATATTTCTTCACCAAGTTCTAACCAACCTTTGCAGTTGTAATCCAAAGTTCGGAATATACCACACCATATTCTCCTTAGGGTGATCTCATCCTCTGTTAACAGCTTCAGTTGCAGAGATAACAAAGTGATATATACCTTCGGGACCAAGAAAATCACACACATGGATGAATTGGATAAAATGCAGATTGTGGTTTCTGTGGCAGAGCTGGGGAATGAGCTTCCTTACTCCACTCCCCCACTTCCCCCGCAGCAATGTGTGCCGTTTTCAAAGCCCTCAGCTCATCAGAGAAAAAATATGGGTGGATTAGGCTCACAGGCCCCCAATTTTTGACCTCTGAAATTTAGGCTGTAGATTCCCACATTTATACCTTAGAGTTCAAACCTCTGTGCTGAGCTCCATACCTGGGTATTTGTCTACTCAGTATTTCCATTTGGGTGGCCTTTAGCCACCTCAAAACTCAGTAGGCCCAAAACTCCTTCTGTATGTCCTCCCTCATGCCCAGACTTGTCTTTCTCCATTGTTTTCCTTTCACAGTAAATGACACTGTCATCTACCCATTTGCACAAGGCACAAAACTAAACGTCCTCTTCTCTCTCTCTCTTATTTATTTATTTTTTTTGGCAGCTGTCTAGTACAGGTCTCTCATCTCTGTACTTTCTAAATTAGGTCTGATAATTATTATATAAATATCTAATTATTCTTTAGTTTGCCATTGCCACCACTTTACATCCAAGCCACCATCTCACCCAGATGATGGCTGTAACTACTTTCTTCGTATCAGCCAAAGTAATTTTTAAAATGGGAAATCTATTACGATGTCTTCTGCTTCAAACCCTTCTCATAAAGATTTTAGATTTTATCCTAAGAATTAACATGGCCCAAGCTCTGGAAATTCTGGGCTCATGTCCTCCTTGTAGCCATAGTGCTGCCCCTCAGTCAGAGCTCAGCTGGCTTCTGCTCCAACCCCATCCCCGGGCCCAAACCAGTGTTATTGTCAGTGAGCTGGAAGCATGCAAGGTACCAATCTAAAATTACCATGTGCTCCCACACGTGCTGTGTACCTGTTTACCCTCAAACTAAATCTAGTTTTTAAACTTTAAACTTAGGGTCGACCCCGTGGCGCACTCGGGAGAGTGCGGCGCTGGGAGCACAGCGACGCTCCCGCCGTGGGTTTGGATCCTATATAGGACTGGCCGATGCGCTCACTGGCTGAGCACGGTGTGGGCAACACCACACCAAGGGTTGCGATCCCCTTACCGGTCACGAACAAGACAAAAAAAAAATGAATAAATAAACTTAAACTACTTTTAAAAAGGATGCAAATAGTAGATACTTATGTACCTATTTATAAATGTGCTTTTAGTTACCATGGTTTCACTCTTTTTTTTAAAGGTGGTTTGTCCTGATTGTAGTGATGAGATTGCTGTGAAAAAAGACAACATTCTTGTTCGATCTTTCAAAGATGGCAAATTGTATGTATAATTCACTTGGTTTATATATTTTTACGTATGCTGTTTTTTTTAAAATGAGGATGTCAAGTGATAAATTAGTAATTTCCAGTGACCTTAGGCTTTTATTTTTCGTCATACATAATGTTTCAAAGAGTGACATTGTTTTCGTATTTTCTTTGAGTGTGCTAGTCTTTTCTTATTCATTTTGGTCTTCTTTTCTAAACCAGACTCTCAGTGGTGTCTAATGTCAACATTTGCCTGTATAATAATCTGGTGGTTGGTCGAGGCAAATGTGATATATCTAACATATCTAATATATTGACAGATATATTTATGTTTGCATGTTTCTTTAGGGTTTGTTTTTGATTGTCTAATTAGGACTTGCTAATATTTCTAGTTATGTCTAATGATTGTTGTGAAACCTGTTGGATAATATTCGACCTTTGCATTAGTCTGTGGATTAAAACGGGTTGCTGTAGATGTGTATTAAATGTTAAGAAAGTGATTTTCCAAGTAGAACTTTTTTTAGAGTTCTGGGTTTCTTTTTCTTTCTTTCTTTTTTTTTTTTTCTGTTAACAGTTGTATGACTAAAGAAGCTGGCATTTATACTGAGCCTTATTGGGTGTCATTAGGTTTTAAGATTTGGTGTTTGGGTTTTTAGGTTCTGAAAAGTGATTTTTAAAAACAATCTGTGAAACCACCTTTAACCAAATTGAGATAATCAGAGAAATTTGAACACTGAAATGGAATACTGGCTTGATGACATTAAGAAATTATTGTTGGGGGATTGAGGAAATGGGGAGATGTTAGTCCAAGGGTACAGATTTTCAGTTGTAGATGAATAAGTTGTCAGGATCTAATGTACAGTTTGACAACTGTAGTTAATTATATGGCATTGTACACTTGAAATTTGCTAAGAGAGTAGATGTTAAGTATTTCCTCCCTCTATCCCCCAAAGGTAACTATGTGAGGTGATGTGAGATTAATTAACTTGATTAGGATAACCATTTTACAATGAATATGTATGTCAAATAATCATGTACACTTTAAATATAGAGAATTTTGTTTGTCAATTACTTGAATGCCTCAATAAAGCTGAAAACAATGATCACATACCTAATTTTTAGATATGAGGTGATAGAATGGTTGGTTTTTAAAAATGATTTTCTGTTAAAGATTCATAATGAAATATCATAAATGAAATTATATAATTTCTGGGATTGCTTCAAAATAATCCAGTTTGGGTGGGAGGAAGTAGGTAGGAGTATAAATGAAACAGTGACAGTTGGTTTATGGTTATTGTAGTTGGGCCATGTATATATACATGGGGGTTCATTGCACAGTTATATCTACTTCAGTGTGTATTTGAAATTTTTAAAATAAGTTTAAAAAAATGGCAGCCTGAAAAATGTATTTGGAGTAGTTTTCAGGCTCTTGGGGATCGGTCGACAAAAACCAAATGCACAGAAGCTGAATGATTGATTAGTTTAAAATAGGAAATGCATGTGATGTAATAGAACCTCTCCCAGTTGTTTGCAGGTGACTGTCGTTATGGTCAGGGAGTTCCATGAAAGGACTCAACTTGCATCCTAGAACTTTGCTTGTGTTCTCCTGGGGATGCATCTGGAGGCACTCAGAATGGTCCAGTGTTTGCCATACCATCGTAGGCTTTCCTATAACACAGCCTCTAAGAACAGGCTGTCCTGAACTCCTAGTAATTGAATTGTTTACTTTTATACCAAGAAGGTTGGGAAAGCACCAAAATCTGCATGTGGTGTGTGCCCAGGCAGGCTTTGAGGGGTTTGGGCTGTGAGTCCCAAAGTTCATAAGAGACTGTCTAAAATGAAGAAACATGCCAGCAGGGCTTATGGTGGTTCCGTGTATGCTAAATGTGTGTGTGACAGGATCAAGCATGTTTTCCTTATTGAGGAGCAGAAAATCGTTGTGAAAGAGTTAAAGGCACAAGCCATAGAGTCAGAAAGCTCAAGAGAAAACATGGAAGCTTTTTGAGTAATTAAACATTTTTTTAAAAGTTTGTAAGCTTAGGGGCCGGCCAGGTGGCGCACTGCTGCAGTGCACCGCTTGGGAGCGCGGCGGCCCTCCCGCCGAGGGTTCGGATCCCACATACAGACCGGTTCCCGCTCACTGGCTGAGTGAGGTGCGGGCGCAACACCGAGGGTTGCGATCCCGTTGCTGGTCCCGGTCCGGTACAGGCGCGACACTGAGGGTTGTGATCTGTTCCCGGACATGAAAAAAGACAAAAAAAAAGGAAAAAAAAAAAAAAAGTTTGTAAGCTTAGAATTCAGTTTAAAAAAATTGCTAAAAGAAAATTTACATTTTAAACTGGTATCTTTTCTAAGTAATTTCTTGTGAATATCCCAAGATAATGGCACTCTTACTGTCTTTTTATAAAAATTGGATTCACACATTCTATCCTCCAAACATTTTATTTATTATTATATTGCTATAAACACTTTTTGGTATTGCATTTAGGCAGGGGACCCTGATATTTGAGAACACTTGGGTGTTTATGAAACATTTCTTGAGGAGGGATCTTTCTGTAGGTGATTATACATTTTAACATCATGCATATGTTTTTTGGAACTTGCAACCCTGTATGCAGCCACTTTCATTGTAAATGTCAGTATTGCCATATTTCAGTATCTTTCTGTGGCATGTAATTGACTGAACTCTTAATTTTGGTCATATTTTTGTGTTTTTTTTTCCTTTATAATTAAAAAATAATATAGTACTTCAGTTGCAAGAAAAGATGTCCATGAAATTACTAGTGACACTGCACCAAAGCCTGATGCTACATTAAAACAAGGTAAGGATAATGTTGGAATAAACTACAAGTAATTTAAAAACTGCTGAAGTGTCTTTGAAGGTTAAATTTTCTTTTCCTCTTTTTCTTTTTGGCAGCTGGCCAGTAAGGGGATCCAAACCCTTGACCATGGAGTTGTAACACTGTGCTCTACCAAATGAGCCAACTGGCCTGCCTTTCTTTTGTTCTTCAAAAAAAATTTTTTAAAATTATGTCCATAAAGTTATATTTGGTTCTGTGTGACTTATACTTTTATAAATCCATGTGTTTTTTGTTATATAGGGTTTTTTTTTTTTAAATAGTCAATAATTAAATAGTCAATTTTTTTTTAAATGGGCAATAATCTAGAATAGTGGGAAAGAACTGTACCATCAGCTATTATTGTAGTCTGGCTTTTGCCTAGTGAATAAAATATTAGTTCCTGGGGATGGTAGAAAAAAGAATCAAAAGTAATTTTGATTTGGCATTTCTCACCAATGAATGTACATATCTAACAAGGCCCTAGTAGTTAGTTATATTTGATTGAGGAACATGATGTAATTGCATCTGTTACTTGGTTTTTGGCTTTGTAGATAGTTGTTTATTTTCTCTTTGCCCTGTACACTGAATCCAATAATATGCTTTGTAGACTGGCTCAAAATCATAAAGATTTTATGGTTTGTGATTTTTTCCGTGTGCTGTAAAATGAGAATAGTGTCTAGCTAATTTTAGTTAAGCTAGTTGTTAGCATAGCTTTAATTTAGGTTTAGCTAGAAATGTTGAGAGCATACTTACAGTCAATTTTCAGGTGTTTCATAGTTACCTGAAAATATACCTGGCTCTTTGCTTGTTATTTAATACTGTTTAACGATTGTTTGTTGGGTAAAAATATTCAGTGATTTACCTGTGTTAAAGTTGTTTTTACTAGAGAAACATAATTTTTGTTTAAAAGAAGAAAACTCTTTTCCTCTTGTGTTTGAATTTAAGTAACCTTCCAATGGCAGTGTTTTTGCCTCATGCGTAGGACTGATGGGATTAATTGAATTGCTACATGAGAAAGCACTCGACACAGTGCCTGGTACAGAGCAAGCACTTAATGTCAGTGGTATTAGCATAGCAGTTTTTGTTTGTCTTTTTTTATACATACACACACTTATGTATGTATATATTTTTGATGGCTGGCCTTTAATATTTTTAGACAAATCAACTATCTTAATTTATCCAGTTCATGAAGTTTATGGTCTCTTTTCAGCCTTCGATCAGGCACTTGAATTTCACAAAAGTAGAACTATTCCTGGTAACTGGAAGACTGAATTGAAAGAAGATAGCTCTAGCAGTGAAGCAGAGGAGGAAGAGGAGGAGGAAGATGATGAAAAAGAAAAGGAGGATAATAGCAGTGAAGAAGAGGTAAGTGAAAACAGTTGATGTCTTTTAACATTATAAATGACACTTGGGTTTCATTTGTCAGTTAAGATTTGGCATAAAGTCATTAATCATATAAATATTTTTAGTATTAGAAATATTTCATAAGATTATATTTGCAATATTCATCATAGTCAAGTAGTTTGCGTATCTTAAAATAAAATATGATCTTGTGAAAATAAAAATATTAAGTATAGTTATCCCAGTTGTGCAAAGAGGGGGGTTAAAGAGTAATGCCCTCCAAATTGGGAAGATACTTTGAGACCAAAGGAGGAAGCAGGCAGGTCTGTTTGATAACCAGAGATATTTATTAATGGGGGTGACTTACATATGGGAAAGCCACATGCAGTAAAGAATCAGACATCAGGAGACAGGAGCTCTGCCTCTCTGGGGTTAGACAGTATTTCTATAGCAAGAGCACCTGTTACTAAAAGTAACTTCAAGGAAACATCTTAAGAAAAGTAAGTTGATAACATCATTCACCAGGTGTTCTGTGATCTGTGAGGCAGGAGGTCTTGTGATGTTAGTGCTCAGACCACTGAGACCACCTGCTGTAATAAATCATTCACTCCTTGAAACCGGTGCTCCTTTTACAGCTTGCCCTGAGTTTGATGTGTAGCTGGTCAGTGAAACAAAGGAATAATGTTAAACAGGAGCCAACATGGTGGGTGGGGCATAAAATGGCATGGGATTTGTTCACCCTCTCATGCCAGTAACTTCAAAAATGTGTTTTAATCTTGATGTCCTTTTGGTTTATCAGATGATTAAGGAAGTCCCCACCTAATACTTTAACATGCTTTCCACCACTATGTAGATAGCTGTCACCTCATGAAATGTTTATATTTGCATATTTTATTGAAATACCTAGAAAAGGATAAAATATATCTTCCATCTAATATTAAAAGAAAAATCAACAGAAAAGTAAAGATTAGTATCCTTTGTTTCAGAGAATCTTAAATCACTTTAATAGAAATGGGTAGATTGTTCCAATTAGATGAGTCAAATGAATGAGACATCTGTGAATTAGTTTGGATCAAGGAGCATAAAGTTTTGGATTTCATTGTAACCGGTGCTTTAGTTCTGGCAGTGACAAGGCACTGTCTAATGGTTTGCTGAACAACTTTATAAAGTTATTGAGTGAGTGGTACAGATAGCAAAGGTTACTATATTTGACCATGAAGTGAATTGTATTCAATGTATTCAGGAAATTAAGGTAATTTATTGTCAATTTGTAATATTTTAGCCAAGTTATGAAATTTTGCTACTTAACTGTAGTAAACTACCAATGAAATCGAATTGTTTTGGAGGTTATAGTATAGGATGTGTGATTTATAATGACAGTGCATAGTGTAAAAATTGCCCTGCTTCACTTTCTCCCCGACTGCGTTCTATTTAAAATGCTAAAATGAGCTATCAATCCCTTGCTTAAAACCTCTTATGTGACTTTTTGTCACTGTAAAAGTCAAGCTTCAATATAGAACCTTCTTTCTGGTCCAACTCCTGCCTCTCTTTTCTCATCGCTTCTCTTGGTGTACTCTCCCTCTTTGAACTTTGTGCTGTAGCAGTACCAAACTGCACACCTTGTTGCTGCTCACTCTTGCACACACCAGTGCTTCTGTCTGCACAACCCTTCTTCCTCTCGGTCAGCCTGGTGCACTCCTGCTCAGCTTTCAAACCCCTACTTACTAAGAGCCATCTCTGTAAAGGGAAACCTTCTGTCACCTGCCTCACCTCAGGAACGTTGATTACTCCATGTGGTAGTCCAAATCACTAATGTTCCTTGTACATACTTTTGTTATTTATTTTTATGTATATACGTATACATCTGTACTTATTTATGTTTACTGTGTATTTTGTTCTCCCCATAAATCTATAAGCTCCTCAAAGATAGGGATCTTGTCTTATTCATATCACATGTCATATGTGTAATAAGTTATCAATAAATATTAGCTGACCAATCTTTTGTTGCTTAGATTTGTGTTTTACAAGTGCTTCATGTCCAGTTTAAACATTCTCTCAAGTTAAATACAAACTTCACTTAAGTGTTTTTGGAATAGGAATAAATTTGGCAGTTTATTAAAGTCAAATATTGTAACATGGAGACATTTAAGATAATGTCTAGAAAATAGATTTCCTCAGATTTGCATCTGACTATATTACCAAAACTCGACTGACGTATGTGGACTGTGTTTAAATTGAGAAATACAGTTTTATCATAAGCAAATTAATGGTTATCATTTCTTCTTCTCTGTCCAGCTAGCAACGTGGTTTTTTGTTTTTAAATTTGCCTTTTTTCGGTGTACTAGCTTTTAAAATAAAAAGGCAAATCTCACTAGAACAATGGCATTCGACATGGTTTTCCAAATTAAAACATGTTAAGATTTAGAATATCAGTTGAATATCATAACTCTTACTATTAGAAATAAGTATATTTCAGCCAGAGTAACTGTAAAGCCTAGCTCTATATTTTGAATAATTTTTTCTGCAGTTACTCCTATCCTAATCAGGTTATGTGATGGCACACTCCATAGCTTAGTTTTGTTTTCATTCAGCACCTAGCATAGTGCCTACATGGACAGGTGCTCGTTAAATGTTTGTTGATTGGATGAAAGTCATTGAATTGGTGAGTTCCTCAATCTTACCTACTACCCTGCTCCTTGCAGGTTGCTTCAGGACCAGCTCCCTACTGCCACAGCCCTTGGCCACAGCAGCAAGAAGCTAGTCCCTCCCTTGTAATTGATAAATCGGGGAACTATTTATTACTTGAAGATTTCCCTAAGTCTGAATCTTCAGGTATTGTAGATCAAGTTTGTTCCCCACTTTACTGATTATATAAGCATGGAGTACCATACAGTGGGGCTGTATATCATGAAGGATACTTATAGTTACAGCTAATGGGACCCAAACCTGTATATAGTTCCTTAAGGATCAGTAATAGAGTCAGCTTTGATGTCAAACCCTCACCCAATTTAATGTAAGTGAGAGTAGGTCTTTTTAAGCCCATCACCCTGATTTAAAGAATAGATCTCTGATATGGTCAAAAGTTCATTAGCAGTCTTGCTTTTCTCATTTTTTACATGAGAATTTACATTTGGGATTCTAACTATTGAGGTACCTTATAGGACGTATTCCTCTGTAAAACGTGAAATGTCTAGACTTACCTGGTTTTGAACAGCTTAGTATTAAGTAATTTTTATTTGGTGTAAAGCCTTTGAAATATTTTAATAAGTATTAGTCTTTGATGTTAGTAGTAAACCTACTTGCATTATTAAAATGCTTAATTGAGGGAAATAATGTTTTTTTCTTCTGTGGCTAAAATTAGGAAGAAATAGAACCGTTTCCAGAAGAAAGGGAGAACTTTCTTCAGCAGTTGTACAAATTTATGGAAGATAGAGGTGAGCGTTTTCTCTTTTATCTATCCTTAATGTTGTAGATTTTAGACATAATTAATCTTTTAAAAATAAAAATTCTGTTTATTAAGCTTCAGGTCACCAGTAATTACAGCTGTCTTTTTGACCTCTGATATCACCAGCACTGGCATAGCACCTGTCACATAGTACGTGGAATGAGGAGTTTGACAGTATTTTCATAAATATTATGGCATGGACACATAATGCCTGTTTCCTGTCCTGTCAATTCCCCCACCTACTATGGGACCCCAAAGAACTCTTATATTAGGGCATAGTAGCTGAATGGGAATCATAGTACCATTTTATTAGCATCTACACAAAGGCTTTTAATAAAAAGCCTCCTCCAGAATCACTGTTTGATACACCAAGGATGTGTGTGTGTGTGTGTGTCTGTCTCTGTGTGTGTGTGTGTGTGTCATTCTTAAGATGGGCCATAAGTCTTCTTATGACTCAGCCACATAGAGCTAAGAGGAAAATTAAACCATCCATAGAGAGCCAGAAATAAAGAAAGAAACATGTCGAGGTCTAAAGGTGAGCCTTGCCTCAGCTTACTGAATCTGCCTAATGTTAAAGAAATGCAAGGATTGAGGTGAGAGGATGGGTGCTAACCTTTTAATTTACAGTAATGCCCTTGTTCTTTAGTGACTTTGGCCCTGTTACTCTCTTGCTTATCTTCTTGGTCAGTCTGCTTTCTCCTCTCCAGGGAAGATGCTAGGAAGGCAGTGGGAAAACTTGCTAGCTGGAGGGGAAGGACAAAATAAATATAATAAATCGATATTTGAAAGTGCCACGATACTCTGGGAATTATGTTTTGTAAACCCCCATTTGTCATGCTGATGAGTAGAAGCTGGTTCTGTTTGTCGTCTTTTGTCCTCATAAATGACAGTGGCTACCACCATATAGGTATCTTTTCATTCTTTAATACAAAATGTCTTTGATTCCTGTGTTATTTCTTTGTATGAATGAAGTTGGCCTAAGAAGTATGCTATTTCTCAGGCTTTTGTATAAGATAAATGAAAAAGTGAAGAAAATGAATAAAACTTAATATTAGAGAGGAGTGATAAAAAAATGATTAAGCCAGTCAGGCATGTATTTTTGGAAAGGGCCATAGATTACTGTGTATCTCCACCTGGTTATCTACTCTTCCACTTTCTAATGGTTTGATGATTTGATTTAGTGTCCTCACCCTGCATTTTCCTGTGTTAGGATGAAACAAAACTGTAGCTTTACTGTAGGATCATTGTTTACAGTAGTCATAAATTAGTGAAATACAAAGAAAATATTGTAAAATAACTCATTGTGAAGCAGTTACTTATCCATTATCTCAAAACTTCCTCTATTTCTGTCAAACCTTATTTCACAAATTTTTAAAAGCTTTGTTTTGTTGGCATTTTATCTTTTATTTGGTATTTATTCTCTTGCTCATCAGAAGGAAGAAAGTGGAATGAAATAAGATTTCAGAAATCGGGTATGTGAGAAATTTAAAAAGGTGACATGGGCTTAAGTGTATATCATGATTAACAAGGGATTTTTTTCCCCTCATATGGATATTGCACTATGTATATTCAGTGGTATTATTTGGATCCTTTGAAATTCTAAATAAAAAAATGTAGCATAGCTCTAATATATTTTGTGTTTTCTCTGACAGGTACACCTATTAACAAAAGACCTGTACTTGGATATCGAAATTTGAATCTCTTTAAGTTATTCAGACTTGTACACAAACTTGGAGGATTTGATAATGTAAGTATTACAGTCCAAAGTGAAACATCTTTCCCTGCAACATGTTTTCTCCCGTATCCGCCATCTCTAAAATTATTGTCTATTAATAAAGCCAAAGAATATAAGCAAAAGAAATGCAAAGGACAGTTTAGAAAGGTAGAGCTAGCTGCCTCAGACAAAGTTTAAATTTTAATTAAAAAATTTTTGAATGAACCTTTCTGATTTGTTGCTAAGCTTGTCAAACTTCCATGAACCTCCTGTGTATATCTGCATCATAGCACCAATCATATTGGTAGTTCTTTTTTTGTCTTTTTAGTCTTTCTATGTCTGTTTTTTACTAGACTGTATACTCCTTGAAAGCAGGGTTTTTAGTATTCCTTATATATCTTAATCCCGTTCATAGTGCCTGATAAAGGCAGAAAATGTGTGTTCAGCTGATCTGAAGAAATTATTTTAAGGTTGCCATGATATGTGATATTCATCCGATTGAGAGTATTTTGTAGAATAAAATGCTTTACTAATTTCAGTAGAACTGCTTTGATTTATTAGCTTCTAAGTTTTACGGGAAATAATAATTTTGGGCTGGCCGGTTAGCTCACTTGGTTAGAGCATGGTGCTGATAACACCAAGGTCAAGGGTTCAGGTCCCTGTACCAGCCAAAACAAAAAAAATTTTTTTTTGTCTCTGTCTCTTTGTTACATATTTTGATTTAGGAACCTGGATATTTTCATATTTATTATAGCCATGTTAATTTAAAAGTCAAATGGCCTAATATTTTTTTTTCCTTTTTGTCTTTTTTCGTGACCGGCAACGGATCGCAACCCTCAGTGTTGTGCCCGCACCTCGCTCAGCCAGTGAGCGGCCGGTCTGTATGTGGGATCTGAACCCTCAGCGGGAGCGCCACCGTGCTCCCGAGCGGCGCACTGTAGCAGTGCGCCACCGGGCCGGCCCCCAAATGGCCTAATATTTTAACATTTGTAATTCTCTGAGATTTGTTATAGTACTAAAACTTTTTATTTGGAAGCCAAGTTTAGAATTTATCAAGTTTGATATTTTTTATTCCTTTGAGAGTAGAGACAATAAATATATACATATATTTATATGTACTGTATCTTTTAAAATGTTGTTACATTCCCATCTTTTAATTTGGGAGCTTTCATTTCAATTTGTTCGTTAGATTGAAAGTGGAGCTGTTTGGAAACAAGTCTACCAAGATCTTGGAATCCCTGTCTTAAATTCAGCTGCAGGATACAATGTTAAGTGTGCTTATAAAAAGTAAGTTAGTATACTTGATCTGGCTATCTTCAATATTTTACCTATAAAGCAGGATGGAATTTACCGTATAACTGAGGCTAATTATTTCTTTGAAGAAGGAATCAGAAAATTTTACTAGAGTGATCACTCTGATTGCGTTTTATAGAGTATATTCTGTGAAAACTAGATCTATGAGAAATTCTGTGAAAAAGTTTTTGTGGCCAAGTACTGCATCGAGGTTAAAAAACTAATGTTCTAAAACCAAATAAATCCAGGTTTTAATCCTAGTTCTGCCAATTATTAGCTCTTTGTGCCCTTGGACTTTTTATTTGTTCTCCTAAGCCTTAGTTTTTTCATTTGTGATATGGGATACTATTACTTGCATCTGTAGAAATACACTGATGATTAAATGAGATTTACTAAGGAGCCCAGTGCCTGAACATAAGAAATGCTCAATGAAAAGATGCTATTACTAATGCTTCTCATGGCTGCTATTGTTACTTTTGTTACATTTAACATTATGACTGTGTTTTCACTCTTAGCACAGTTTTTTTAGTGAATTTTTTATTCGTTAACAAATTTTCCTATTTGGGTTGAAAAGATTGGGAAGGACTAACTAGAGTAAATAAGAGTGTTAATATGGATCAGTACCTCAGAACTTAAAAGAAAGGAATGCACATTTAAAATAAACTCTACAGTAATATTGGAATTGTTTTTACCAAATGTATTTCTCTTCATGTTTCCAGATACCTGTATGGTTTTGAGGAGTACTGTAGGTCAGCCAGTATTGAATTTCAGATGGCATTGCCAGAGAAAGTTGTTAACAAGACATGTAAAGAGTGTGAAAATGTAAAAGATATAAAAGTTAAGGAAGAAAACGAAACAGAGATCAAAGAAATGAAGATTGAAGAAGAAAGGAATATAATACCAAAAGAAGAAAAGTCTACTGAGGATGAAGTTGAAAGAAAGGAGAATACTAAACCCTCTCTGGTAAATTAGATATTAGTAATTGTCGTTTGCCTTCTTTGGTCTATTTTGTACATCTTCTGTAAAATTCCTGAAATTAATTCATTATTGTCTGTACATTTTCTTCGTTGAGTGCTACTTTTCTATAATTTTGATTGTAATTACTCAAAATAGCTGTTTGCTGTTTTTGTCTAGTGGTCTAAGAATGACAAGTTTCTTAAAAGTAACTGATAACTTTATTAATATTAGTATTGGTTGATACTTCCTGTTGCTAACAGTTAGATCATGGATTTAGGTTGAAAATATTTACTTTTGTTGGTTTAGTTCCTCTGATCTTTTTCTAGGGAAGTAAAAAGAATTTATTAGACTCTCTACCTGCACAGTCTGATCAGGAGAAAGAAGTTAACATTAATAAAACAGAAGAAAATGAAAATCTGGAGGATAAAGATAATGACACAACTAGGGTAGATGAATCCCTCAGCATAAAGGTAGAAGCTGAAGAAGAAAAAGCAAAATCTGGGTAAGAATTTTGTTATTGGTTATGATGCTTTTTGGCTAAGTGAAATCTTACAGTTTGCTCTTTGTGTGTATGTATGAAATCTAAATTTGATTGACAATATTGAGTGATTTGCATTTGCCTACTTCAGAGACCCTACTGATGTAAATTTCTAGAAAAAGATCATATTTTTGATCCACGTTTCTTGCTCTCATCATGGAAACTTATAAAATGTTTAACTAGAGAAGAGTACTTTTTACTGCATTAAGGTTTGCTGAATGACCAGATAATATAAACTTGGGAAGATGTCCTCCAGTGCTTTGTAGATAGTATGTTGGCTATAGATTTTGAGCGTTTTATTTATTTCTTAAGCAAAAAGTAAGAATGGAAAAATACTAATAACAAATTTTAAAAAGGGGGAAATTGTTGTGCTGTGTTTTGTGTGATAGTAGCATTTACTTGTTTTGGTCACTTTGGAATGATGAATTATTTAACAATGTAATTTGTGAACTGCCATTGGACCCCTGGATTTTGTAGGTTATCTTTGGTGTTTCATCGTGTTTCTGAAGTTTAAAAACATAAACATCCCCATTATTATTGGTTTACTTAATTAAGTACAACCAATTTTTTAGGTCATTTCTGTATTTTTCTGAAATTTGGTCACAGTGTGCAGATAAACAAGAAAGAAAAAAAACCTGGGTTTAGATTAATATAGTGAAAGGTGTTTGATTATTATACTTTGTTATATTTCTCTCTGTACTAATACATGTTTGAGATAGATACACCTTACTGCTATTGGAGACTTTTCAACGATTAAGAAATGTAGTGAAGTTTCAGCTTTTTGCCTAACATCTCTTGATCATTTAGAGTTCTGAGATTTTGGTGGCCACATGTAGACAAAAATGAAAGAAAAAGAAATACTGGGTTTAGATGAATATAGTAAAAGTGTTTGATTATTCTTTGTTTCTGTGTTTCAAAGTATATTTGAAGTTTACTCTTTACTGCTACTGGTGACTATTTCAACTAAGAAACTTACTAAGGATTCAACTTTTTGCCTAAAAAGCTGATTTTTGAAATGTGCAGATGTTTCTGGACATCTGTTTGCAAGACACTGTGATAGGTTTACATTTTTTCTGTGTAACTAATAATTATCTTAATTTTTTAAGTTGGTACTTGTATTTATTTTAGAGAATAAATTTGTATTTTGTAGGTTTTGATTAATCCTTTTAACTCTTCAACCATATGGCTTTTTTTATGTCCTGTAGATATTTATAAATATTTTCATACCACAAGCTAAAATTTTTCTGACATGACTGGCCTAATTTAGTAGATATTCTTTAGAAGCTTTATATGTTGGGAATATCTATAAATGATATCTGAGTTCTGTAAGATAAGTTGAATAGAAAATTTTACAGTTATAAAGAATTAATTTATAGGTATTTTTCTTGTATATAAACTGTCTCTAAATAATTGGCTATTACCAAGAATTTTCAGCATCCTTCCACCATAGTCCAGGTATGGGAGATTAAATAAGTTAATAAATATGAAAAGCCTGGTTCAGTGTGTGGTCCATTGTAGTTACTAAACTGTAGCTGGGTTTTTTTGTTTTTTAAAATTTGTGTCATTCATTTCATTGTAAGGAGTGTAACATCACAGTAGGAAAATTTGGTAGTTTATGAATTCAGATGAAAAATCCTTGCTGATATATTTGGTTTCCCAAAATGAGGTGGCCGAAATAGCTCAGTTGGAGAGTGTTAGACTGAAGACCAAAATATTGTCCTCTAAAAGATAATTAACTTAAATACACGTGCGCATGTGTGCGCGTGTGCGTGCTTACATGTGCGTGCAGGTATGTGATATATACATCAGTTTAATTTTTTAACCTATACGTTGGTTACATTCTACACTTTCAGAGGCTGTAGTTTTTGGCATTCTGTGTTCTGTCTGGTACGTTACCCTCTGAATTCTAAAAGGAGTAGAATAGTTTTCTTTGGCTGATTGCCACTAATTATGTTGTTTGCTTCTTTATACTTTGGTGTATTATTTAAGTGAATTTCATTTAGTTTGTGTCTGAGGTTGACATTAAATGCAAATTTTTTTTGGTTGCTATTTTATTAATATACAGGATTAGGTTTTTATTCTAGATTAAATAAAAATTTGTCCTGGCTCCCCCTGAAATTATGATTGTGCTTGCTATTATTGGCATTTAGCAGTTGTACTCAGTGTATTATAATGACATAAGATATAGTTTTGAATTTGTTTTCATTTTAAGACATTTAGACTTTTTGTTCTATGTCTCTCTTCTGTCTTAGAATATGATGATTCTGAGATATGTGATAAATCTCTTCTTTTATTGTGGCCAACATAATACACTTCTTTTTCTTCCTGATCCGCATGGATATAATCTTGCTATTTAAGTAGTAGTGTTTCAAAAAAATTTCCTTAACTGTTTTACTGTATAAATATAACATTTATTTAAAATAGTTCATAATAAGTTATATCCATAACACCATTCCTGGTAATTTCTTAGATTTTAGCCTTATTAAAATTATTTATTAATGTATTTTCAGTAAGAGAGTTACTATTTTTTCATCTCAGATCACAGCTGAGATTCCTTTGGGTTTTAGTTTTAAAATACCTCTTAAATATTTGACTGTAACTGAGTCTTTAAAGTGAGAAATAATTCTTGAGAATCTTTGCAGACTTTGTGATATATTTCAGACAAAATTGATACATTTGGTACATTTGTGAACTCAGATTTAATTCCAGAAGTCTATTAGGCTTCCTTCCAACCCACCTGCTCCACTATACAGAAGGAAAAAGGAGAATAAGAAAGCATTTTAGTGTTGCTTATATAACTATAGATTATCTTTGTTGCCTATGTAATTACATAATCAGCAATGATAAAGTATGTTGTTATCACTAAACAGATTGCATATAGGAATGTAAAACTGAAGTTATCAGTGGAGGAAGGCTTTTAAAATAAATATTATACTCATTAACTTGTAAAACTTATTTAGCTGTCTTGTAGTTCTGTCCTGTGATAATTATTTGTTTGTCAGTTATAAAGTGATGGATTCTTTTTGAGAGAAAATTGTAATAGTGCAGACATATTATAGATTGAATAAAAACTGACTGAATATAGCCTTGGGTTTCTTACAAATCTTGGATTTATTATACATCTAATGCTTGGAAAGACTTATAATTAAAGATTTTCTCCAACTTGTTTAATACGGATTTGTGGCTAATATAAAAAGAATATGAAGCCCAGCAGTGACCACAGAGCTGCCGCAGGAAGCGCCCTGGGCTCTCCTGAGCTGGGGTGGTGGGGGACCTCGGGCCTCAGCCACACCCCCCCGACACCTGCAGCCAGCTCAGGGGCAACCACTGACCTACCGCAGGAAGCGCCCTGGTCTCTCCCGAGCCAGGTGGTGGGGGGCCTCAGGCCTCATCCACGCCCCCCCAACACCCACAGCCAGCACAGCAGCAACCACCAAGCCGCCGCAGGAAGTGCCCCAGGCTCTCCCGAGCCAGGGCGGTGGAGGGCCGGGGGCCTTGGCCATGCCTCACCGACACCCGCAGCCAGCCCCACGGCGACTACTGAGCTACTGCAGGAACTGCCCTGGGCCTCATCTGTGCCCCCCCGACACCCGCAGCCAGCCCAGCAGTGACCACTGAGCCAGTGCAGGAAGTGCCCCGGGCTCTCCTGGGCAACAGGCCAAGGGACTTGGTCACACCCCCTTGACATGGGCAACCAGCCCAGCGATGACCACCGAACTGCCACGGGAAGCACCCTGGGCTCTCCTGAGCTGGGGCAGGGGTCGCCAGGGGCCTCGGGCCTTGGCCACACCCCCTCAACACATGCAGCCAGCCCAGCGACGACCACCAAGCCTCAGCAAGAAGGGCCCCGGCTTACGGAGTTGGGATGGTATGGGGTGAGGGCTTTTGCCACACCCCCCTGACATCTGCACCCAGCCCTGCAATGAACAAGCCACCGCTGGAAGCCCCCCAGTCTCCCCTTTGGGAATGAGGGAGGTGCCACAGACCTCAATCCCGCCCCTCCTCCTTCCTCCTTCTTCCATCCCATTTTCTTCCCCTTTCCCCTCCCTCACAACTGTACCACAACAACATCCTAGAATGTAAAAATACTAATAAAATTACATTTTCTATAAAACACACACACACACACACACACACACACACACAAAGAATATGAATGCTTAATTTTAGAGACAGTACATGGTGTTGAGAAGCTCAAAATGGTTGCTCCTAGAATAGTTAGGCTTTTAGTTTCATGTATTTGGAATTGGCCTCTCATGCAAGTGTAACTATTTCTTTGGAACTTCAAAGTTGAGAGGATTTGTAGACGAAAGCAGTCAGTAAATCTATGGTAAAGAGAGCAGAAATTTTGGTGAAGTTTAACAAGAGAGAAAGAAAGAACTTGATGTGATATTGATGTGACATTAGTGCAATAGTCCTGTGAAAGTTAAAATATTTTAGTTAGTATAACATTTAAACATTTGGTAGGAGCACGTTTTAAAGTTATTAAGATTAGCCACCTGCTAGTCAATTTTTGTTTTAAACATTTAAAATACTTGAATGAAGACTAATTTTTAGTCAGAAAATGTCAACTAAGATGTAAAACACTTACAATAAAATGTGAGAAACTGTTATAGCTGCCCTTACTCCTTTCTTGCTGTTCAGCACAACTTTCGTTCTTCTGTTGGAAATTTTCTTTTAATGCACTTGTTTTTCAATCTCCATTTTCTCTGAATTTATCTTTCTGTAACCATGGTTGTTTTACACAGATTTAACTTTTAATATTGAATTGAAAGTCAAAGAATTCCATACACATGGCACCTGCTGTTCCTGGAACAATCACAGCCACGATTTTTATCAATATATATGGTTTGGAACTGAAAAACTTATGAAGTTTCTTTTATTAACTGCAATTTTTTAAACCTTTCAAGAGATGAAACGAATAGAGATGAAGATGAAGATGAAGAAGAAGCAGAAGAGGAGGAGGAGGAGGAGGAGGAAGAGGATGAAGAGGAGGATGGCAACAATGAGCAAGAGGAGTTTGAATGCTACCCACCAGGCATGAAAGTCCAAGTGCGGTATGGACGAGGGAAAAATCAAAAAATGTATGAAGCTAGTATTAAAGATTCTGATGTCGAAGGTGGAGAGGTCCTTTACTTGGTGCATTACTGCGGATGGAATGTGAGGTAACTTGAGTTTTAGCTAGTGATTATTACCTAAAAGCACTTCTCAATAATACTTCTCTATTTTAAAACTTAAGTAACAATTTATGGACTTGTTAGTATTCTAATTAAGGTCATAGTACCATATTAAAAATATGTAGTTTTTAGTATGTAGTGACTTCCTACTTAATGTTTTCAATACTTAGCAGATAACCTCAGTGTCTAAAAGACTGAGGTCTGCAGAGTTGATTTTTATGGAATACTTGTAGATTATTAGAGAAAATATTATTGATTAGATGATAGGAAAATCTCAAAGAGGTAAAGGAGATTGGAGCTTCTTGACGTCTACAGAGCAGTTATCAGGCTGCCTGCCCTCTTGCACTTTAAACTACATTGCCGCTGTAGCCTCTTTGTATTCTTAAGTCATCATTTCCTTTCTTCAATACGGAGGGATTTAAAAGTTGGGATTTCTTAATAAACGTTTTCTATTTCAAGAAGGCCTATCTCCTCATTAACAGCTATTATATCACAACCTTGTTCAGAAGTCTCAGAAATGTATTTGTGTCTTTGGAACAGCATGCCTGAAAATGTAATAAGCATCTCTGCTTGTCTAAAACATTATGCACTTTGTTACTGCTACTGACCTCATGAACTGAAGGGGCAAGTCAGGTTCCGTCGTAGGTTGTGTTCAATGACAAGCTTTTTTCTTACAAAAATTTTCTTTGCTTTAACCAAGCAAATTAAGTATTTCGATATCATCCAAAATTGGCAAGCCAGTTTTGGGATCTGGCCATTTAGTTATCTTTTAAGAATAACTTAATTCATTTTGGAATGTTTGATATCATATTTGAAATCTAGCCTATGATAGAGTTAGAGCCTTTGAAAAATTAACTATACAAGTTTTAAGAGATGGTTTTATGGTGTACCTAGTATGTTCAAGGAGGAGGAATACAGTTCTCATGTTTTATATTTAAGTTGTATTCTGTGGTTTGGGAAGTTATAAAGAAGACATCATCTCAAATTCTCTGTTTCTTAAAGGTATTTTAGTTCTGTTGTAGCAATAGGAAGCTCTAGAAGCATGGTCTAATGTGATTACCGTTTTTATTTTGAGAAAAGTACAATTCTGACACATTCTGATGCTTCAAAGGAAATAGCAGCTTTATGTCAGGAAATGTTCAGAAGTTTTGTTGGGGACTATTTCTTCTATTATTTATAACCAACAAGAATAAAAAAGTTCTGCATTTTAAGAATACCTATCATCATTGCTTAGATGTGATTCTTGTCTCGAAACTGTTAAGCTTTTTCAGATATCACTTTAATACTATGTACAATTTATCCTTTCAGCTGTTGGTTCTTATGCTTCCTTTAATAGTACATGATTTTCCTTACCCAAAGGCCTGGCTATTAAGTTTAAGTTCAAAAGAAGATACTTGAGATCTCAGCTATATCTGCTATAAGAATATCTTGCTCAGTTTTTGATTTTTAGTTACTTTGATCTTACTAAATGATTTTATTAAATATAAATGAAGAGGGGATTCCACTTCTGCCTAGGATATAAATGTAAATGTAGGATATGTTGGTTTAAAATTAGGAAGACAAAATTGAATCAGCAAAAAGTAATTATTACTAAGTAATGACCACAAGATAGACAAAAGCTGCATTGTCTTTCACCTCTCCTTTCAGTTCTTCCCTCCTAGTTGTTTTGCTAGTTTACATGCAGAGGCAGTTTTCCCTCTTGCCCTTTTAAAAATGCTTGAAGTTCTGTAACAAATGGATAGAATTTAGGTGTTCTTCATCCTTCACTATAATCAGGGCTTAATTATTTTCTATTAATTGGCTCATTAAACATAAAAGGCTTACTAGATATAGGAATCGAGAGACATTCATGAAATTATTTCTCAGTTAAGATACAGCTTTCTCTTTAGTTAAGATTGACTAAAGGAAAGAATAATTTTAGGAATACATGGGTTTTGGAGGGTAGAAAGAATGTCTTAATATTTTAGTTTTGAAATTGATAGGGAAAGAGCAGGGGAAGGGAAGATTTTAAATTGGAGCATTCAGGTTTTTAATAATATGAGAAGGGAAATGAGACTTAGTTGAACAAGACTTGCTTGTGTTACTAAGAATGTTGCTGTCTATTTCCAACAATGCGAGCGTTTGTATGCTGTGAACTTTCAACAGAAGAAACTTTCCATCTTGATGAACACCTGTAGGGTAGATCTCTGCATACTCCAGCATCATAGAGAAAACAACTGTACTTCAGTAGATTAAGCAGTTAATTTTCTTATAATCAATATGACAATATTCCTGTTTCTCTCTGGAGTAATAACCAGTTTGTCTTATTGATAAATAAGCAACAGTTATGATTTTTGCTGCTCCTTTATGTCTGAAACTAATTTAATAAGGACTGCAACAAATCTTCATCATCTCTACAGCTATTTTCCTATTATTGTGGAGGTCTCCAGCTTGATCTCTAAATCCATACTTAACAGATGTGAAATTAGAAATAAAGATTTATGCATGAATGTTCATGAAAATAATCTTATCTTCAGTGGCAGTAATTCATGACAAGAGCAATTTAGGACATTTTGTGTGTAACTATTTACATGTGGTTTTGTTTTATCTGAAGCATCATTTTCCAGTAAACAGATTTTTCTTAAAGTAAGAATATCTTAGTTTTTAAAAAAATACTGTTTTTCCTATTTCTCCGTTTTTCCTTTTTTCTTAAATTATTAGTTATTTTGATCTTACTAAATAAGATCTTTAATTATAAAATCTTTATAAAAATCTTCAATTTTCATTTATATCTTCATTTCACTGCTGGCAAATATTGATTTGTATTAAATTACAGAAAAGGTTAGCATTTGAATCACTTTCTTTTTTACTACTGGAAAAACAAGACATGTTTTGCATGCTTACACCAGATCTGCTAGAAATAGCCAGAAGTCTTGACCCACAACCAGAAATGGTATAATACTGCTACAGAATTTTTCCGATATAGTGCCCATATATAAAACGGTTGTCCAACGCTATAGAATTTACTAGGTTGCCAAAGACTAGAATGCTTAGGGTATTCTAATTCAGTGTTTTTATAAACAAGTTTTTAAACTTCTGAAAATAGCGTCCAATTTAGAAAAATAAGAAAATATATAAAAGTATATGAAATCATTAAGTGTGTTCTCTTTTAGTCTTAAAAAATATATCTCCATACATTTTTGAAAATTATAGTTACACTTCAGTAATGTTTAATAGGCTCTCTGTTATCTTTGTTTTAGTTTCTTTTAGTGATGTTAGTATTTTATGGAAATTCTTAGTATCATTATCTGATTGATCCTTTTCACTCTCAGGTTTCTGTGTTATGTTATAAATATGGGATTGATTTTTGAAAATAAGGTTACACATTGAAATTAACCTGCCATAAACTTCATTGAGTATGCTGGATTTAGCCTTATTCATTAATAGCTGAGTGTATTATATGTAGACTACTTGGCATGGGATTTAAAATACATCAATATCTTATTATGGCATGTAAATGTTGAATTAAATTTTTTCCATTCATTTTCAATTTGGCTTTCCATAATCAAGGAATTGAGAATTTGACTAGACTGTAATTTTTTCTATGTTGAGGATTACCAGCTACATTAAAGGACACCCTGAAGTAAAAGAGGAATAGAAGAGAGATACTTTATTAAAATATCAACTGTAAAACTCTCAAATAAATAACAACAGTTTTATTTTATATTAGAAATCATAGAAAATGAAAATAAGGTAAATTATGCTTAAATGTATTATTTAAAATAAAAAGATATTCCATTTAAAAGATATCTTATTTCTCCAAGCAAATTGAATCCCCCTCAGAGGGAGGGAATTCAGGAGGGAAAAAATTGCAGTAAAAGGCTTTCACAAACAAATGGGTTCAATCCCACATTTTGCAAACATTCAGTTGCTCTTTATCAAACTTTGTTCCTTTATTTGGCAAATATAAATTGAATATCTACTATTTCCCAAATAACATGCTTGGCACTGAAGATACTGAGAAATAGCCCCTGTGAAGGAATTTATAGTCCAGGCAAGGAAATTACCCAGGAAAACTTACAGTTCATTGATTTTACCACTGCTTACCCCCCTTTAATTCCCTCAGTCCTCCTGTTTCTCACGTTCCTTGGTCTCTCGTTTTAATCACTCCGTTTGACTTTCAGCTCTTCTTTTGTTCTGCTGTTGCTTTGTAGTACTGATGGTCTCGCTTTCTGATGGTCTAATAGGATTTTTCAGCCTCACGATGGGTTTATCTGGATGTAACCTCATCATAAGTTAAAGAGCATCTGTACTCGTCTGACCATTAGAACCTGATTAAATCTAACACTCTGCCCGCACTTGTGTAGCTGATGTTAGTTGGAGTAAAGCAAACAACCACACTGCCCTTATTTTGACTTATTTATCATGATGGTGAACCTCAAGTGGGTCGTTAATTCTATGTCCTGCTTCCATTCATTCTTGTATTTTTTTTTTCCTTTTTGTCTTTTTTACTGACCAGTAACGGGATCGCAACCCTCGGTGTTGCGCCTGCACCGCGCTCAGCCAGTGAGTGGGAACCGGTCTCCACATGGGATCCGAACCCTCGGCGGGAGCGCCGCTGCGCTCCCAAGCGGCACACTCTCCAGTGCGCCACCGGGCCGGCCCCATTCTTGTATTTTCTTAAATGACTATCTCATACTGTTTTTTTTTTATAATCTCCTTATATCCCCAACATCTCTTCCCCATCCTTATCCCCATCCCCACTTTCAGCTGGCGACCTTGCTTTTTATCTTACTGAGAAATTGAAGCAAGAAGAAAATTTCTGGACTTGTACTGTATCTGCCTTCCTACCTGTGTCTCTCATCACATTGCCATTAGCCATACATGACCAATCATGTTGCCATCTAAAGCCAGCCTACTAATTGCCATCTCTTCTTGCCTAATCAAACACGTGGGCGTGTTTTCTTGCAGTGTTCTGAATCATACCCATTCACATACAGACCTGTGGGTATTTCTCCCATGTCAAAGAAAACTTTTTCTTGAGCCTGTCTTCTCCTACTGTGCCATTTTTTGGCAACATTTTCATCCAGCAAAACTATTTGACAGTTATCTACACTTGTCCAATTTCTCTCCTGTTGTTTCTGTTCAGGCTTTTCTCCCACTGTTCTTCTAAAACTGTGCTTATCGGAATCACTAGTGACCCCATGTAGCTGAATTCCACCATTTTTTGCCCTGTTGTCTTAGTTCCTTTTTCAGTGGTATTATACCCAGTTGATCACTACTTCTGTGATTAACTTTGCTTGGGTTCCAGCTGCAGCTGTCTTTTTGTTTATTTTCCTTTTCTGCCTTTTTTGAAATTAAGAAGCTGGGCTAGCTGGTTAAGGTCAGTTGGTTAGACTGTAGAGTTACAACACCAAGGTCAAGGGTTCAGCTCCCCCCCCATACAGGCCAGCTGCACTTGTGCGACATCCCCTCCCCCTCGAAAGAAACTATTTCTCAATTATCCTGTCTTTGTCTTTTACTTCTTGTTTGTGTATTTCTCCCTTCTAATTGTTCCTATATTTTTTCCTTCTGATATCTGTTTAACTTCTTTTACTTTTGGTTCCTGTTTTTCCAATCCTGACTTGCCACTTTTCTGATAATGAATTTTTCTGTATTATTTTTCTGAGCCAGAGGAATTTTATCTCCTGAAATACAGTTTCCACCTAGGACTCTGGATAAATTCTTTCCTTTCAACTTCCCCATCTCCCCCTCCCCCCCCTTTTTCCCCCATTGTTCAGGTTTTCCACATCGGGACCACATTACTTTATATTATGAAAATGCATTTAATTTTAAACCATGGGGAAAAAAAAATCACTATTTCATGTTTATTCCCCTAGTGTCCCTTACCACATCTAGAAAAGTACATGCCTGGCATCTGGTAAGTACTAAAGAATGTTGAACTAAATTGGACCTCCTGGCAACCAAATGGAAGTAGAGCAGAATTAACATCCAAGTAAAAGCCACTGGTTTTTATAAGTGATGCCTATAGAACATAGAGACTACTAGGAGATTGGGACAGGTGTGGCCCGGCCCTCTCACTGGAGTCTCTTTTCAACTCATTTATATGTGTAACTATGTATCATCTTCTGAGGAACTGTCAGACTATCCCACAGAGGCTGCACCATTTTACATTCTCACCAGCAGTGTGTTAGGGTTCCAGTTTCTCTAGATCCTCACCAATACTTGTTATGCTCTGTTAAATATTTTTTTATTATAGCCATACTGGTGGGTGTGAAATGGTATCTCATTGTGGTTTTGATCTGCATCTCCCTAATGACTAGTGATGTTGAGCATTTTAAAAATGTGCTTATTGGCTGTTTATATATCTTCTTTGGAGAAATGTCTTTTCAAGTCCATGCGTATTTTTGAGTTGGTTGGTGGTTTTGTTGTTGTTGAGTTGTAAGAGTTCTTTATATATTCTAGATATTAATCCCTTATCAGGTATATGATCTGCAAATATTTTCTCCCATTCTGTGTGGGTTGTCTTTTCACTCTCTTGATGGTGTCTTTTGATGTACAAAAGTTTTAAATTTATTTTTTGTTTGTTTTGTTTTTGGCGGCTGGTGGGGATGGAGATCTGAACCCTTGACCTTAGTGTTATGACACTGTTTCTAACCAGCCAACCCAAAAGTTTTTAATTCTGACAAAGTTTAATTTATCTATTTCTTTGTTGCTTTTGCATTTGGGGTTATATCCAAGGAAACGTTGCCAAATCCAGTGTTGTGAAAAATTTCTCCTATGTTTTCTTCTAAGGACTTTATAGTTATAATGTTTAGGTCTTTAATTTATTTTGAATTCACATTTGCATATGCTGTCTGATAGTTCTTTTTGTGACCTCTTTGGGTCATATAAGGTACCTATCTCCTACTTAGCAACCAAAATGGAATTGAGACTGAGAGATTGGAATGAATTTGATTGGAAATGCTCCTTTCCGAAGACTTTCCTTCTAACCTTTGTCTCCTTTTGTCTCTTTAAAATTTTTTCTTGTCACTTTTTAGCTTAATTTCTTTATTTCTTCTCTAGAATATTCTATGTCCTTCTTTTTTTTTTTTTTTTATATCCATGTAATCTGATCCCTGCTGTAACTTTCATTGTGTATACCATTGAATATAGGAATATTGGTAAAAGAGTACGAAGTTGTTCTACTCAAATGCTTTGAAATAGTTATTCGGGTAATGATAGAAAGCAAGGTATCCTGGGAAATTGTCTACTTTTATTCTATATTACAAAAGTTTTAAAGGCCTACAAAGTGAAGACCATGTGACAGTGGTTTCAGAGTAAATATCTAACTTGTTTTAAAGGAGAATGACTTTTGAGTTAACTGTAGTTTTTGAGTGCAAGTGAAAATAAACATTTCTTTTGTGAACCAAGATTAATAATTCAGTTATTTGTTGCACTCAAGTGGACTTTAATTTTTCTTTGTGTATTCTACTTAGCATATTTACTAAACTTGGATCTGTTCCATTCAGTTGTTTTCATAGGTGGGCAAGTACATTTAATGTAAAACATAAACTTGGACAAGTTTCATTTGGTAGTTTTGTAGATTGGCAGGTACATCAGAATTTTTGTTTAAATATGCACAAATTCTAATTCCATAAACTTACCAAATATTAACAAAGCAAACTTTTGAGGCATTTTTGAAACTTAGTATCTGCATCACAAATATACAATTAGTTCCTTTGTTATCCATTTGCGGTAGTCTTTATAAGCTTGGTAAAATGATCTATGATATATTCTTAGTATTACATATTATCTCTGCCTAAAGACCTGTACTTTTGTTTCATCTTATAGAGTTACATTCCTTAGGAAAACCTATTGATATGTAGTAATTATATCAATTGGTTGATACTGATCTGTTGAGCTGGTTGTGTTAAGGGATGTAGTAATTATATCAATTGGTTGATACTGATCTGTTGAGCTGTTGGGCTATGTTATAATATTCATTTTTCTGTTATTCTAATGTTATATTCTTAATTATGATTAATACCATTCCTTTCTCTTGGAAGTAGATTTAACAGTGTTATAGAAGTAGAAATATGAAATGTTAATAGCATGCTTAGGATTTTATTTTTTGAATAATATAATACTTTTATTTTTGTTTTATTATATTTTAGGTACATGACTGAAAGCATTAAATTGTGATCAGTGGTTTTCATAAATCTTGCTTTAAACATTCTATCAGATTAAAAATATGTAAATTGAGATTATGTAAAATTCATAAAGTAGGTAAATATTGGCAAAATTGCTTATAAAGTTTACACTTAAGAGTAACTAGTGCTGCTTTTCATCATGACATGGTTTTTTGTTTTCCTATTATTTTGTCATACCTTAAAAAATAATTTTCTTAATTAAGGATGGGAAAATTTCTTTTCTTGTTAAGATAGTGTAAATTTCCACTTTAGATGTGAGGTTTTAAAAGCTAAAGTTAATTATATGACATACATTAACTTTATTGTGTATAGAGAGGCAAAAATATAAAATACATATTGTTCAGCAATTATTAAATATTCATTACAGAAAACAATATACGGGTGATTAGATTTTACATTTTTTATAATCTGTATACATATTTCAAATAGTGATTTAAGTATGATGTCAGTTTGGTTTTGCTTATGAAATTATTTTTAAAATATCTTTATATTCTGCATGTAATTTATTTTATTTTTAAATCTCCAAGATTATGCCTTTTGGGTAGTTATTACTACATGCTGTTAATATTTCTTTGAGAGCTGGGTTTAAAAAGAGCCAAATCTGAATTGAAGTGAGCACAGTAACCATTTTGGTAGTATATCTGATGGACTAACATTCTTTTCTGTTGTTATTATTGCTAAATGATTTCTTAGGTAATTTGCCAGTACATCCAAACAGAAGTTATAAAGCTTTCTTTTTACAACTCCTATTTTTCTCTGGTGAGAGCAAGTATGCTATGGTCTCTGAATGGTTTCTTCTAGCTTTGTATGAATATTTTAATTTAACACGTTTTAAAAATTCAAATATTTATGTAGCTTCTTTCAGAAGGTTTGTATGGTTACTTTTGTAATTACTATTTAGTGTTGTCTTCTCTGTTAAATTGTAAGCTCCCTTGTGGGCAGGAGTTGTGTTTGTTGCGTTCATTGCTATATACCCAGTGCCTAGTGCAGAGCCTATCATCTAATAAGGATGTAAGAGGTATTTATCGAATGAGTAAGTCCACATTCATGCTTATCGTCTTGGCGTCTCATATAATTTTTTATTTTAGGAATCATCTAGTTCAGTTACTTTATTTTATATAAGCCAAGGGAGTATCTCAGACCTTTAGAAGTTAAATGAGTCGATCATACATATGTTCTTTCATTAATTGAATGTTAGATGATCTCAATAGAAATATTCTCAGATAAGTCATGAATATACCTTGAAAATATTTTATTTACTACTTTAGATAAATGTCAGATAAGAAAGTTGTCTAGATTCCATCTATAACATTAATTATAATGAATGTATTGATAACTGAATTTTAAAAGTATGGGTGAATCACTAACGGTGTTAATTTTATAACTCAGTATTTGTTTTTAATATTTGCTTCAGTACTTTGTTTGAATCTTTGACTTTAAGTGGAAGAATTTAATAATTCTTTTTTCTTGTGCCCTGGCAAAGTAAATTTTCTGTTGACACAAAGAGGCCAATTACTCTCTTCTGATCGTAATTTCTGAAGATAAACTCTCATTAAAGGCAGGATAGTTTCTATCAACAACACTCTACCTGGTTTTTCACATACATTCTCATAAAACTTCATTGCCTGAATCTAAAGTTGTAAGACAGTTCCCCCCCCCCCCTTTTTGTCTTTTTTTCGTGACCGGCAACGGATCGCAACCCTCAGTGTCGCACCCGTACCTCGCTCAGCCAGTGAGTGAGTGGCCGGTCTGTATGTGGGAACCGAACCCTTGGCGGGAGCGCCGCCGCGCTTCCCAAGCGGTGCACTGTAGCAGTGCGCCACCAGGCCAGCCCATAAAGTTGTAAGACAGTTTAATTTGTTGATAGGCCAACCGCTCAAGTTAAATTTCTCTCCTAGTTTTCCAGCTACATTGTCTCTGAACATGATAGCTGACAGCAACAGGCCTGCTTTGCTTGAAGAGAAATCTAGTTATTTAGCAATAAAGTGGTTTCTCTGAAGACCTGTTGCCCATAATTGCTGTTATAATATTAGTGTTCTTCCTACACCGCAGAGAGACCCTGTCAGAATGTACACTCTAATATCTTGATTCCCTATATAATACTTAAAGTAGTCAAGAATATTGGAGAGCCCCAGTACAGGGAATGACCAGCAGAGCTGAGAGAAGGACAGGGTGTCCATGTATTTGGGAATGTCTGAGAAAAGGACTAGAAGCATTTCAAAACCAAGAAGTTTATACTTGACTTACTTATTAAGATTGTTGTATTCCTTAAGAATGTATGAGGGTACTTTGAGGAATGAATAGATATCCTACTTGATATGGTACCCTCAGGAGAAATTGAGAAATGTTTTATGGTCTTGTTATTTCTTAGTTGCAGTTTTCTTTTCTTTTTTTTTTTCCTTTTTGTCTTTTTTCATGTCCAGCAACGGATCGCAACCCTCAGTGTCGCGCCCGTACCGGACCGGGACCGGCAACGGGATTGCAACCCTCAGTGTTGCGTCCGCACCCCGCTCAGCCAGTGAGCGGGAACCGGTCTGTATGTGGGATCTGAACCCTCGGCGGGAGCGCCACCGCACTCGCAAGCAGCGCACTGTAGCAGTGCGCCACCGGGCCGGCCCTTAGTTGCAGTTTTCTGCTCTTTGCCAGTTCCTTTTCAGTAACTGTGATTTTTATGGTGTTCGAGATATTTGAACTTGAGTTAAATTTTCCCATTTTCTTTTTTTTTATTTTTTTTTTTCCTTTTTGTCTTTTTTCGTGTCCGGCAACAGATCGCAACCCTCAGTGTCGCGCCCGTACCGGACCGGGACCGGCAACGGGATTGCAACCCTCGGTGTTGCTCCCGCACCTCGCTCAGCCAGTGAGCGGGAACTGGTCTGTATGTGGGATCTGAACCCTCGGCGGGAGCGCCACCGCACTCCCAAGCGGCGCACTGTAGCAGTGCGCCACCGGGCCGGCCCCTAAATTTTCCCATTTTCTATCTGCATTGACTACTTTCTTATCTGTTATGCCTAAAGTTAATGTGTTGTACTCTGTTTTTAATATATATTAAATATATTGTTTTTAAAAGCTTAAATTTATGTAGAATAAATAGGATCAACTGCAGTTTTTTTGTTGTAGTTCTGAACTACAAATTCCCTTCATTCAAGTCTTTATTCTTGGTATTCAGTAGGGAACGAGAAATCTTGACCTACTCATATTGCTTCCTTTATTTAAATTAATTGGCACTAGTAATTATACTAGTTCAGCTCACTCTTATATAATTTTGTTTGTGGGAAATGTTGAGATTTGGGGGCATGATTTTTGTTTTTTCTCCACATGAATTAGTTCTTGTTTTCTGTTCTTTGGAAGTATTCTGTAAAGAAAATAGAACACATTTATTACTCTCCTAGGTAATTACATAAAGGGAAGGAGCATTTTCTGTTGTTAGAATACATCAGTTACAGCTATCATCTTACCATTTTTTATTTTCCTTGTAAGATTGATCAAGCAACTAAAATGCTATTTAAAACTTCATTAAGTTTAGAAATATTTGTTTGCCAATGTGTTGATGTAGTGGTCTCAGCCTCTGCTTGGTAAGGGCATTTGTAACTGGAGAAAGCTTCCTCAACCTGAAGTCTCACATGTTGTTTTCAATGCATTCTTTTCCTTCATGGGTGCAGTTTTCATGGGACTTGTCCAGTCACTGGATTGTTAGTCTTCCCTGTGCTTAATCTACATAGGGCCTAGAATGCTCTTTACCATCATTCTGGTATTACACTGTACTAAAAGGTAATTTATTTCCTATTTCTCTAACTCTCCATGTAGTGCTTTTTGGAAGCCTATAATAGTTGCAAGGTAAATTTGCTACCATTGTTGGAATTTCTTAATCTGTGAAATAAATTCATTGATAGATTTTTAAGGCCCACTCTAGTTCTAAAAGCTATTAGTTATAGTAATAATATCGTGTGAGTACATTTTATAAAAAGAGCATAAATCTATAAGAAAAGAAAAATCCAAAAGAATAGTGTCAGAACAAGGGAGTACCTGAACAAATGAATAAACAAAAGTAGCAAGAAAGTAGAATAGAGAGAAGCCAAATAATAAAGGAGTCATAACATTAGTTAATGTTTGTAGACCCGTGTTACCGTGTAAATTACTCCAACAGGAAACATAACCAAGGACTTTTTCAAGGAATCTCATAAAACCATACAGAATATTCAGTGAGAATTATTAAAACAAAATTATTATCTAGAACAGAAGATATTGGTTAATTACTAGTATTCAAATATTTTAGAACTAGGATATTTTATGTAGTTTTTTCATCTAATTCCAGAATTTGTCTTTTTTGTGCCCTTGACTAGTCCAACACTTTTTCTGTGCTAAACTCACTATACTGGTTACATTCTTCTGACAGTCAGTCCTTTCCTATCATTCTTACCTTATAATTGGATAGAGGAGAAAATGATTACAGCGTAGCATCTGTGCACCGTGAAGCTTAGGCAGTGGGCCCCAGCCTGTGCAATACCGAGCATCCATTACTTTATTATTTTTATATATTGTTCTTTCTACCTTTTTCCTAAGAGAATTTAAGCAACATACATTATCTCTAAAGAAATCTTCCTCTATGGCAGTGAAGTTTTTACCACATAGCAGTAACTTTTTTCTTGTTTGATATGTTTGGTGCTCCTTGTGAAATACACGAATGTGCAGTATCATGGTGGTATTCTTAAATTGAGAGCTACTATTTTAGCCTAACTTGAAGTATAGTTTACGTCAGAAACCCAGGTTGGGGCCGGCCCGGTGGTGCACTGCTACAGCGCGCCGCTTGGGAGCGCGGCGGCGCTCCTGCTGAGGGTTCGGATCCCACATACAGACCGGCCGCTCGCTGGCTGAGCGAGGTGCGGGTGCAACGCCGAGGGTTGCGATCCGTTGCCGGTCACAAAAAAAGACAAAAAAGGAAAAAAAAAAAAAAAGAAACCCAGGTTGAGTGAGCTTTTTTCTTATTGGTAGCAAAACTGTCTGGTACAAAACTAGCTACATAACAGATAGTTTTTGGTTCAGATAAAAAACTGAGCAATTTTCAAAAGTTCATAGAAGTATTTGTACTACTATTATTATTATTATTATTGCATCTCGCCTGTACAGGGATCAAACCCTGAACCTTGGTGTATATTATCTTTTAATTCTATTTTCCGCAAACTTTTTGAAGACCCCTCATATTATGAGCAGAGATTATGTTAAGACTTTCCTAGAGCTTATTCCATTCCTTTCCCCATTTTTTCTTATCTTCATTGTGGCCTTCAGCAATGTCTAGCAGATAACCACAACATAATCCCTTGCACAGAATTAAATCCTCAGCTTCACTGCAGCACCAGCAGTATAACTTGGACTGCAAGTTGCCACAGATACTTTGCAGGCCTACACTAGAGCAAGAATATAATTCACTGGTCAAGTAATGGCCCAAGTCATTTACTTCTTGATTTGGGACCTTTGTTACTTAATTTAATATCTGTAGTAATGAGGACGTTTTAATTTAAAAGCTCATTTTCAGGTGTTTATGTTTGAAGTTAAAATTGTCAGTATGTTTTCTGTTTTTACAGTAAATGTATATACCTTTCAAGCACAAAAAGATAACTCTTAATTCATTTTTTAGCTTAGTTTTAAGAAAAATAAACTCATTCTTTTTTTGATTTAAACAAATAACTTGGCTGTAGTCAGTAGTTAACTTGCACCCTGTAAAATCATGAAGTCTGCAACATTGAATCGATAGACTGTTACAGCTTGGTCAAAACTCAGCTGTCTGTACATATAGGCGGCATCTCAGAATACTGAAAAACTTTATAAAAAATGTTTTTCTTGTATTTTATTAGCAGGCTTTTTTTTTCTCTAGGTGATTTTGAATTGTAATTTATACTCAGATGCTTTTCTATCACACGATGCCATTTAAAACTATAGCATATTATTTTTGCTTCCTAATGTATCTAGAGAAAAAATTGCCTGCCTGCTATGTAAGAACAAAACAAAGAAAAAAAAAAGTGTAGAAATTGTGATTTCTCTTAATATTTATTGTAAAGATTAGGTTTCTCTTTAGTGTAGCAGAGTAAGGAATACTAGCCAAGGAGTCAAGAGACCTTGCTTTCTGGTCTTGGTGTAGCAGGTAGTTAACATCATGTCCTCGAGCAAGTCATTTTATCTCTCTCTTTGGGCCTTGGCAGCATATTCATCACACCAGGAATTGGAACTAAATGATCTCCAAGGTTCCTTCTAGTTCTAAAATGCTATGATTTATGTATGAGTTTCTTTTTAACATGGCTTAGTTATTTCTGTGGTATGTGTTGTGCATACTTAAATTAATTTCTTTTAATTTTAGATATGATGAATGGATTAAAGCTGATAAAATAGTGAGACCTGCTGATAAAAATGTGCCAAAGATAAAACATCGGAAGAAAATAAAGGTAAGTACTTATTTTGCTACATATCATTAGCTCTTAATTAATGAACTTTTCCTCTAAAATGGTGCAATTAAATGTGTGTGCTTTAGTATTATTCTTAGTGTTACTCTCTTGAAATAGCAGATTTGTCAAATGCTAGATTTTGTTAAAATTAATTTTGTCAGGTTGTGGAAAGCATTTCAGAAACAGTAGTAAGTGATCTCTGAGGCTTTTTCAGTCCTAGCACTGTGTAAGGCCATCAAACAGATTTCACTTCTTTCCTGCCCCTCTAGTCCCCAACTAAGAGTCATAGAGCAGTATGGCTAGGAGACATGGATTATTGTAATAGCTGTAACCCATTCCATGGAAGAAAAAAGGCATTTGAGGGCAGAGGAGAACGTGTCTGACAGTCTTCTTTTCTCATCTTTTTTTTTTCTTTTTAAAAAAATATTTTATTTATTTATTTTTAAAAAGATGACTGGTAAGGGGATCTTAACCCTTGACTTGGTGTTGTCAGCACCACACTCCCCCAAGTGAGCTAACCAGCCATCCCTATATGGGGATCTGACCCGTGGTCTTGGTGTTATCAGCACCACACTCTCCCAAGTGAGCCACAGGCGGGCCCTTAAAAAAATATTTTAAATTGTTAATTGCTTTCTCATTTTTATCTGACTGTAGGTAATGGCTTAGAATATGTTCACAAGACCCTGTTAACCATGGGGTTCTACTAATGAGGAAAATTAATGTTACTTTCATGTATGGTAGAATTTCTTAGTCATTCTAAGACTAAATGTTTCAAAATGGTTGATCAGAATGGAGAGCACTAACTGGGTTTCACAATATTTTTTATCTTTTAATGACTTTTTTATACTTTGAATGATATATGTAGTTTAGATGCTTAATTGTTCTTCTGAAATTCAATCTTCATATTTATTCAAAGTAAGGAGCTATTTAACTTCTCTAGATACTGAAAGCTTCCCCCCAAAGTAGTTATTCTTTTCTCACTGTAAATTGGGTCCATGTTTTAAAAATTTCAGTGTAGCAGCCTAGTACTTACAACTCAGGATCTCTGAGACCTCTTTTCTTGTCTTGGTGTTTACTGGAAAATATGTCTCTATTGAGTTCTTGGCCCTTCCCCAGGCATATTGAAGTTCCCAGTCCTAAGGGAAAGAGGCATGTGACTTTTGAAAAGGCTTCCTGGGTAATGTTCTGTTATTGCACGTTCTTCCCTCACTTATCTCCTCTTACTCTGGAAGCCACTATTTTAGAGGCTGTCCTCTGACAGCCATTAAATGCTGTATTTGAACTTGGACTGGGGTGGTCTGTTTCTGCCTTCCGCATGCGTGGTAGCTGGTGACCTCTGGGATAAAGTAATGAAATGTTGAAAAGACCGCAGTAGCAGAAAAATTGGAAGAGCACCAGTCATTGATAGGCTGTGGTAGTCTGTCTACACATATGCCTTCTCTGTGAGTTGTGAGAATTAAGCCTAGATACTTTAAAGCAGTGGATCTCAGGCTTGAGCATATATCAGAAGCACTCGGAGGACTCCTTGAAACTCAGATTACCCAGCATCTCTGATTCAGTAGATCTGGGATTGGTTCTAGGAGTCTGCATTTCTAACAAGTTCCTGGAAGATGTTAAAGTTGCTGGGCCAGGGACCACGCTTGGAGAACCACTACCCTAAAGCATCTATTATACATGTGAGGAGTCAACTTTTCTCTCATGCATCTGGAATGACACTAGCTAGCTATGTACTATCCTTAGGAGAATTGTGAAAATTGCCCCTCAGATGTTATCGTGTGACTGTATAAAAGGACTTCAGAATTGTTTGCTGCTAACTCATGCTACAGAGAGCTTGTCTAAATTATTTTTCCTATAAACTACTTTAAAACAAATTTTAAAAGTTGTTTCCAGCAAATGTGTTAGGTAGCCTTTGCTCATCTATTTGTAAACAGAGAATTTGAGAAAATTTCTCATTTTTTTACTGCAACATTAATCTGTTAACAAGGTAGGAAGGTTGCTCCTGACTTCAGTGTACAGTAGATCATTTGTTTAGAGTTTCTCCCAGCTGTCAACTGAATGGAAGTACTTGGAATTTTGTCATTCTTAATCCACATTTTTTAATGAGAGTGTTAGGGATTTTTAAATGATTAGGTTTAAATTGTAATTCTCTTTTTTAGTGAAAATTTAATTTAAACTTTCACTATTGTAATTTAATTTTGAAGAATTTATAACACCAATTATTAGCAGTATGTAGGTTTGCTAGTCTTAGTCGCCTGATTGCTAATGTGATTCCCACTATTAAATTTTATTATAAATACAAGAAACTTTTATTCTGTAGTGTTTTGTTAAATAACTTTAAAAAATCTTTGGCCGTTTTGAGGGAATTTTTGTATTTTTAATGTTAAACATTTAACAGTGTATTTTATAATTTTGAGTTAAAAATAGGTATTAACATCATTACTAATAAATGTCTCATGATAAATTATGGCTAACATGAGATGCTTTTTTCCCCCCCCTTAACCTTAGAATAAACTGGACAAAGAAAAAGACAAAGATGAAAAATACTCTCCCAAAAACTGTAAACTTCGGCGCTTGTCAAAACCACCATTTCAGACAAATTCATCATCTCCTGAAATGGTATCCAAACTGGATCTTACTGATGCCAAAAACTCTGATACAGCTCATATTAAATCCATAGAAATTACTTCTATCCTTAATGGACTTCAAGGTAAACATAAACATTCTGTTGCATGCAAGTATTTGATTTTAGTTTTTATAAGTCAGATTTTATAAAGGTAATTCAATGACATTATCAAGTTGTTTTTTAACCAGAATTTTGTTTTCTCTATTATTACTTGAAATAAAATCAATCCTCGATTGAGGCCTAGTAATCTTTCTGTTATTAGTAGATCCAAAGGTACCATTAAATTTTACTTAAAATTTAGTGTTCACCCTATAATAGTTACTGTATTTTTTTTTCCAGGTATAATCTTTTCTGTTGCCATGGAAAGCATAGCTTGTATTATATAATATCAGACTATAAAACTATACTGACAGCTTTTTGCAAATAATAACAAACTGGTTATCTTGATAATGTCTATTATGATTTTTTTTGTGATGGTGTTATTGCTTAATGTTTAAGGCAGAAGGAAGTCAAGTATAATAAAAGCAATGAGGACTGGTGGGGGAGATTTATTAAATCTGACTGGCAGGGAAATGGGGATATCTGATCTATGAAATAAAGTAAAAGAATATATCTCCATAAAGATATTTTGTTTTTCTTATAACTTGAGAGTTTTAAAATTTATTTTGAATGTAGTAAAAATTGGTTTTTGTCTCTTATTTTGGATGGATATTTACATGAACTTATTCCTCCATAAACCAAATGCTGTATAATATTCCAAAGTTGATTTTAAAAAGTTTCCTAATGTGTCTGACATAAAGAATCGTGTATGGAAAATACACGTATGTTTTAAGGAACAGTAATAATACAGACCACTAGTATGTCTCCATAGCAGTGAGGAAATAGTGTTTACTTAAAAGTTTTTGATATGTTTCCTCCCAGAAGTAAATACTAGCCTGACTTTTGTGTAGCCATTGCTTTATTTTTCTTTAGAATTTAATTATCTATATATATTTCTAAAGAGGATATTCTTTAGTTTTTTTTTTTTTTTAAAGATGACCGGTAAGGGGATCTTAACCCTTGACTTGCTGTTGTCAGTACCACGCTCTCCCAAGTGAGCCACGGGCTGGCCCTTTGTTTAGTTTTTTAAAAACTAAGCAGGAGGCTTATGCCTAGCTTTGTAAGAAAGCTTGGATGAAGGTTCCCTGAGAATGTTATCTGAATAAATCTCTTAAGTCATATTCTGATTTCAGGTTCTACTTCTGAGAGTTTACCAAAGGCCCTCTAGGGAATTCAGTGGGACAGGGTCATAAGCGTGTTTTGGGAGACATAGCGGCTCATGACAGAGTATCTGACACAGTCATAGTAGATGACTAGAAGGAACATGCTCAGTGGAAGTGGTAGGCCACTTTGTATTTTCTGATTCAGTCTTATTGTGATTTACCTCTAGCTCTCAGAAGTAGGTCAGAATGTTTCTGCTGTGCAAAATGATGTTGTGAATTGATCCATGCAGTATAATGTACAAATCTTTCTATATCAGCACATTCTTATTTACTGAATAGATGTATTGTAATTTATCTAATAAGCTCCTAATAAAGAGACATTTAGGTTAGTTCCTATGTTTTTCCGATTACAGTTCAACAGTGAGCATCATATTGGCATACTTTTTACATTTCATATGTTGCTCTTCATATTTCTCTTTCATGGAGAATTTTTATTTTATTTTTGATGACAGATCAAATTCAAGACATTTCAGATATATCCAGTTAAAAATGATCATTCATGTGAACGCATGTATGTATGTCTATGTATATGTAAGGAAAAATTGATCCTACTTGTGAGTGTAGAACCCAGACAGCTAAGAGCCTGTCTCCTTGGCCTGAGATGGGCTGGGAATAGAACTAGAAGGTGGGTGATAGCTGGAGTTCTGTGAGGATATTGAATGTCTTCAAAGAACAGCCTTCCACATTCTGGCACTGAAGATCCCCTACGGTAGGATCCCTGATGAATCACACTAATCCTCATTGCTCGTAGCAGGATAAACTTCACAACAAAATAAATCAACAAATAGTATATTATTAAGAGATGGCAGTAACTGTTAGAAGTAGCAGTTATAGCACTTTGGAGGCCATTGAGGGGAGAAAAAGAGAAGCTGTTGGTTTTTCATTCTGAGTCTAAATTTGTTTTTAATTGTGTATATGTTTTGCTTTGATAATTTAAAAAATGCAGCCATTCAGGAACACATCGTAAAGATTAAATATTTTAGCCATCTTAATTTTATCAGTACTTTTGTATACTTAGCAAATTTAGCTAAAGAACATGCATAGATTTCTCAGTAGAGTGTTCTAGTTCAGGTTCTGGAGTCAAATGACTTAGATTTATATTTCATCTTGAGTTTTTCTTAGCTTTTTGGGGTAGTTTAACCTCTAAACTCCATTCTCCTGATCCGTAAAATGGGACTAGTAACAACGTGTCCCTCACAGAGTTATTGTAAGGATTGAATGAGGTGATCTGTGCAAAGCATATGAAAGCATCTGGCATGTAGTAAGCTCTCAATAAATGTGACCTTAAAATCATAATAAAAAGCTATTATTTTTATACCTAATTGAATTTATTTGCTAAAAATGAACATTGAAGAAATAAATTCTATAATTATTTTTGTGTAAGGTATGATAAGTTCTTATGTCCATTTAAAAAAATATCATGGAAATCCATTGTTCACAGAATTTTTGAATAACCATTATTGCATTGAAAAATGAAGACTAAAATTTTGTTTGTTTGTTGTGGTGGCTGGCCTGTACAGGGATCCAAACCCTTGACTGTTAGCACCATGCTCTACCGAGTGAGTTAAATGGCCAACCTTACAATTTTATAAGAATACTGACTCCATTATTTTTTATTTTTTATTTTTTTCCTTTCTGTCTCTTTTTTACTGACCGGTAACGGGATCGCAACCCTCGGTGTCACGCCCGTACCGGGGACCGGCAACGGGATCGCAACCCTCGGTGTTGCGCCCGCACCGCGCTCAGCCAGTGAGCGGGAACCGGTCTCCACATGGGATCCGAACCCTCGGCGGGAGCGTCGCCATGCTCCCAAGTGGCACACTCTCCAGTGTGCCACCGGGCCGGCCCACTCCATTATTTTTTACTCATATAAATTTGGAGGTTTTTTTCTTTTTTATAATCAACTTTATTGAGGTATAATTTACATAAAATAAAATTGATGACTTTTATATTGATAATTTGCTGAGTTTTGGCAAAAGTATAGAAAGGAAGATCATAATAGTAGAACAATCATGATAATAGAACATTTTCATCATTGTCTTAACCTCTTTGAAACTCAGGTTCTTCACCTGTAAAGTGGGGATAAAAGCTGGCAACCCGGCATGGCTACTAACTTAGGAACTAATACATAAAGTGTCTGGCATGTAGAAAACAATGCCAGTGTTTTTATCATGCTCATTGTTTATTTTCTCTTATTTTCTAGCTTCTGAAAGTTCTGCTGAAGACAGTGAGCAGGAAGATGAGAGAGGTGCTCAGGACATAGGTAATAATAGCAAAGAGGAATCTAAGATTGATCATTTGACCCACACCAGAAATGATCTTATTTCAAAAGAGGATCAGAACGGTTCATCTTTGCTAGAGGAAAACAAAGTTCATGCAGATTTGGTAATATCCAAACCCGTGTCGAAATCTCCAGAAAGATTAAGAAAAGATATAGAAGGATTATCTGAAGATACTGATTATGAAGAAGATGAAGTCACAAAAAAGAGAAAGGATGTCAAGAAGGACACAACAGATAAATCATCAAAGCCACAAGTGAAACGTGGTAAAAGAAGGTATTGCAATACAGAAGAGTGTTTAAAAACTGGATCACCCAGCAAAAAGGAAGACAAGGCCAAGAATAAGGAATCACTTTGCATAGAAAACAGTAGCAACAGCTCTTCAGATGAAGATGAAGAGGAAAAGTCGAAAGCAAAGATGACACCCACCAAGAAATACAATGGTTTGGAGGAGAAAAGGAAATCTCTACGGACAACTGGTTTCTATTCTGGATTTTCGGAAGTGGCAGAAAAAAGGATAAAACTTTTAAATAACTCTGATGAAAGACTTCAGAACAGTAGGGCCAAAGATCGAAAAGATGTCTGGTCAAGTATTCAGGGACAGTGGCCTAAAAAAACACTGAAGGAGCTTTTTTCAGACTCTGATACTGAGGCTGCAGCTTCCCCACCCCATCCTGCCCCAGAGGAGGGGGTAGCAGAGGAGTCACTGCAGACCGTGGCCGAAGAGGAGACCTGTTCCCCCAGTACAGAGCTGGATAGACCAGTGCCAGTCAGCATCGATAGCAAACCTATTGAAGAGAAAACAGTAGAGGTCAATGACAGAAAGGCAGAATTTCCAAGTAGTGGCAGTAATTCAGTGCTAAATACTCCTCCTACTACACCCGAGTCACCTTCATCAGTTACTGTAACAGAAGCCAGTCGGCAGCAGTCTTCTGTGACAGTATCAGAGCCACTGGCTCCAAACCAAGAAGAGGTTCGAAGTATCAAGAGTGAAACTGATAGCACAATTGAGGTGGATAGTGTTGTGGGGGAGCTCCAAGACCTCCAGTCTGAAGGGAACAGCTCACCAGCAGGCTTTGATGCGAGTGTGAGCTCCAGCAGTAGTAATCAGCCAGAACCAGAACATCCTGAAAAAGGTGAGGGAGGAAGAGCATACGTTGAATTATTTTAGGATTTCCCCTCTTAAAGTTTTGGTTTCACAGTATCTCTTGTAATACATGAGGCATTTAAGTGATGTACTTGTGTGGACATGGTAAAAATGGAAGTTTGAAAGGTAATTTAAATATTGAGTGGTGGAATGCATTTAAAAGCTTGAGAAGGCTTTAATGTCCTTTGCTTGAGCCGTCCATGACACTTCATTAGTGGATCAGAACACATGTTAGAAATTGCACCCAGGCCCAAATCCAAATCTCTTTGATAATCGATTATATACACTGGTGGACTATATGGCATGAGCAGCTTAAATATATTTCTGTAACGTTGTTTTTGCAATTGTAATGTGCAGTTTCTCACAAACATTTTGATTTATTGACAGACCCCTCCACCCTTAACCAAATACTGTATGTAGGGGTTTGGAGCAACCAACTGTCCAGGCACTGCTTTCCGCAGACAACCGTGTCAAACTGATTTTCAAGCCTGACTAACTTGTGTGAGTTTGTAAAGGAATTTGATGCTTTCTTAGATGCATAGCTTCCAAATTAAAGGACCAGTGTGTGTGTTAATAACCTACAGTAATACTTTTTTGATTTTCCTTGAAGTTGTTAAAAGTGGAAATTCAAATTAGTACTTTCCGAAAGTATTAGTGCCTTTTGATGGTGCCATAGCTATACTTCTGTCATCATTTTTCTCATAAACCACTTCACTCAGGTATCTTTAAATCCGTACATACACTCTTGGCTGACACTTGGCTTTGAAACACACTTTCCCGTTGTAAAGGTAGAGCACTGTTAGTGTATGTATTTTATATAACATGTCAGATTTGAGTGTGCTAGCCTTAGGCTTTTAGCTAATCTTAAAGAGATGTGGTCTAGATCAGATTAGTTAATTCTACGTTTTCTCACAAATCTTGACTTAAAACATTTCTGTTTTTAAATAAATAGTAAAAAACACAGTTGCAATTAAAGTGGGATGTTCTTTGTTTTTTTCACTTTCCAGCTACTGTGATTGTATTTGTGTACCATCCTATCTTGTATGAAGTACCCAGGCATGAATAGGGTAATCTTCAAAATGAAGGAAATCCTGTATTACAGAAGATTAGATAGGCTTTCAACAATGATATAAGATTTTATACCTGTGGTTCTTAAGAGGTGGTAGCCTTATGTTCCTCATATCTTAAGAGAGATTCAGATTAACAAAAAAAGAGTTATGTTATCTTGTCTACTAGTAGACTAAGTCAACACTGTCCTTTTGAATCTTAATCTAGACTAGGTTAAAAAATAATGGAACTAAAAAAAAAAAAAAAAAGGAACTTGAGAGGGACTCCCCAATTTAGGGTAAGAGAAATCATCTGCTTTATCAGATAAAAACATTATTCCATGTATTTTTTAGAATTTATATCTCTTTAGAAATAAGTTCTTAAGCACCTATTTCTTATGACCTCATTTAATAAATTTGTCTAGTATGAATGTTAGAGAATCCACATTATATTAAATTTTACTATTTATATTTAGTTTTTCCTTCTAATTTAGCCTATAAAGGTTTTTATTTCTTAGTATCTAAAAGTGTTAGAATTAAATTTTCTCGAAGAGAAGCCTGGCAGTTATTTTTAAGATTTGGTACTTCAGTATAGTAAATATCTAAGTCACCTGTCTTATGTTTCACTTAAATTGTTATATTAAAATAACCTTAGGAAAAATAAGATGTGACCCATTAAAAAAGAAAATTAGGAAGTTGCTGATGTTAATAGCCTATCCTATTTTTGACCAAGAAAGACATGTTTTCTACAGTGAAGGTTGATTTTACTGCTAGTAAACAAGACATGGAACATTAATTTGTAGCAAACATGGCATAATTTTATCCAAATATTAATTTATAATAATGTATTATAGTATCTGACATTGGAACCAAATGGAGATAGCACTTTAGTAGTCTCTGGAAAAAAAGCTTGTTTTGTATATTTGAGAGGAAATATATGTAATTAGAAAGACATAGAAACATAGCAGATGCTAAGGACCAAATGAATAGTACAGAAAAATGCTACCGTTTGAAGTAGTGATTAATCAGTGAAGCCTGGAGCATGAGGGAAGGACTTAGTGGAAGGTAAAGGACGTGGGCTAGTCTTTGAAGAAAACATTTATTTACAATATTTGGGATAATTTTCCATCAAGCAGATGAGACATTTCTTAGAACTGCTATGCTGGATTTGTAAATGATATACGTCCTGACTAACTGGTGCCATGGTAGCTAAGTTATTCTTGAAATAAATTGGTAAAAAAAACCCTAAAAATGAATTACTGCTAAAATTTATCCCATTAATATCATTATATTAATTAAAAATTATGTTAATATCATTATAAGACATAATGTCCTTAACATTTTAACCTGTAATTAAATCTTAATATTTTGGTTTTATTGAATCTTAACAAATTTCAGCTTTTATTTTCAGCATATGCCCATTTTTTAATTAATAGACTCAAAACTCCCAGAACTGTGTTGAGAACTATTTTCAATTTGTATATGATTTTTCTAAGAAGGGTGTGCATACTTTATTTAAAAACCCCTAACTTTGGTTAAGTGTAAGAATTCAGCTTCATTAATGACAGTTTATTAAAAAATTATAGTAATTTCTAGGATCATTTATAAACTCATACAGAACGTGTAGTTTCAGAATTGTTCTGTGCTTTTAAAATGTGGAATTAATTTATACCTAGGGAATGTTTGATTTTATTTTGTGTTACTTACTTTCTTTCCCATCATAGCCTGTACAGGTCAGAAAAGAGTGAAAGATGCTCAGGGAGGAGGAAGTTCATCAAAAAAACAGAAAAGAAGCCATAAAGCAGCAGTGGTAAACCACAAAAAGAAGGGAAAAGGCAGTAAGTGTGAAACCTCTTATTCTTAAAATATGAAAATAATAGACATATTTTTCCCCCATTAAGAAAAGGGTATTCCGGATATGGGATAGTTCAATATTTTTATTTTGTCTTTACCCTCAAAAAAGTCACACATAGGTTTTCTGATCCTAGGTAAATTCTAGGATTAGGGAAGTTGGTATTATTTGGCAGTGGTATTGATTACTGATGAATGATCAGGTAATCCTTTTTAAAATAATAACCAATGTAATGTAAACATCAACATGTTTTTACCATTATGTTCCACAGTTCAAATGGAAACTTGCTATTATATGTTTCACATATTATGAAATGCTTCAATTATATATTATTTTATTTCAATGAAATTGATTGCTTAGTAATTCTTCAAGGCAAAATCTACATAGAATTAAATAATCAAGATAGCTTTGATAGTAATTCCAGCAACTCCAGTGTATGGCATTTATCTTTGGTTCCCCAAACTGTGTGACCTGAGAGCAGCTACAGGCAATGCTTTTGCTAAGTATGCTCCAACTAAAGACTTAGCAATGACTCTGTTCGTCAGAGTATATATATTTCTCCTGAGGGCTGCACATTTTATCTCTCTTTTGTAGACAAAGTAAGAAGCAGAAAATATGTAAAGAATTTTTTTTCAGGTGCCCCACACTGACCTCCTGCTGCTCTTCCAGGAGACTCCTGCCACCTCCACTGCCTGACCTTTGCTAGCAGCCGGCTTGGCTGCACTTCAGTGCAGAAAAGGGTTATTCGGCCAGCTCCCCGAGGTTCTGCTGAGCCCATATGACTTCCAGGCGGTGAATATGGCGTCCCTCGGGGCCCCGGGCGGCTGTGCTCAGCAGGGCCATGAAAGCCCGGCTGAGGCAGGCCACTGTGTAGAGTGGGGCCAAGCCTCGGGTGGCTTAGCTGTGAGTTGCCAGGGGTTCCAGAGCAGCAGTGGGGGAGCTGGGAGGGGATTCATATAAGACGTGTGTAAAAGAGTGGTGGAGTTTTCTTCTTCCCAAAGTACTGCAGTGGGAGGAGTTGCTGTGTACCTCCATTACGATTTCACTATCTGGAAAAATTTCCAGTCTTTGAGAGCCTAACTATTCTTTTTTTTTTTTGGTGGTGGCTGTTAGAAGAAGAATCAGTAAATATATGCCAAATTGGTCATCAGTGATTTGGTGTAACTGTAGGATATTTCAGAAGTGGTTTTTCTTACACTGCAATGTTTTTAGTTTTCAAGACTTTGCCATTTACATGACATTTCCTAAGAGGGCTCATCTTCAACTAGTCAGTTAATATATCCATATAATTTAGAGACATAATGTTGATTGTAGTCTCCCATTTTAATGATTAGGCTTCTGCCATGCTAAATCAAATAAGTTAACTATTCTCTGAGAATAATAAAGTGAATTAACTCTGATAGAATCTAAAACAATACTTTGTATCCAGAAAGAGGTAATTTAATGGAAATACTGATTCTGTTATCTATTCACATGGCTAGCTGTCAAGGTTAAGTATTCTCATTCTAGTATTTTGGAAGCTTCATTAGCAAAGGCAGATATAACATAATTGTTACACAGACTTATGAATTCTTCATGAACTACTGAATATATTTACCAGATTGAAACTGATGGTTTATTTTAGTCAATAGTCAAGCTACAATGTAGGATTACTCAAGAAATTCATTATATAGGTCAAAATTTAGAGTTTATTCCCAAGGAATTTTTTATTGAATATGGTGATTGTGCATCATTATTGTTTGTGGCTGAAGGAGTAGGAAAGTCTTAACATGTACACAATCTAAAGTAAAGAAATTACTGAGTTTCTACAGTGAGTCATTTTTAAGGATACTGTGTTTTATTTTATATATTAACATAATACAACAAAAAGCCATTCAGATGATTTCTGTATATTTGACAATCTGCCAAGCATAATGGAAGATTAGTGTGAGTGATTTAAAAAAATATATATTATTGTCAGTTCAGGTAAGAAGAGTTTTTTTGTTTTTCTTTTTTCCTTAATTAAGATGCTGCTGCATTTGTATGTGATTGTCCAGGTTTATAGGCAGGTTGTTTTATTGCAGTAATAAATTCAACTGGTTAATTTTAAATTATTCACAAAAATCTGTGACAAATTTATTCTTACCTTTTTTGTTTCGTAATGTATTTTTTCTTTTTTTCTTTCAGCAAACAGTAGTGATAGTGAAGAACTTTCAGCTGGTGAAAGTGTAACTAAGACTCAGCCAGTCAAATCAGTTTCCACTTCAGTGAAGTCTCATAGTACCAAATCTCCTGCAAGGACGCAGTCTCCAGGAAAATGTGGGAAGAATGGTGATAAGGATTCTGATCTCAAGGAACCCAGTAATCGATTACCCAAAGTTTACAAATGGAGTTTTCAGATGTGTAAGTGACATATATCAAATGGACAGTTAAGCAGTAGAAACTTCATCTTAGTAACAGTTGATGCCAGTTCTCTGAAAAAAAGGCTGTACTGAACTTTAGAGACATACTAACCAGTTATAATGTATAAACCTTATTTGGCTCATGATTTGAATAAAATTGCTGAAAGAAAACTTTTAAGGCTGTCGAGACAAATATCACTGGCTAGATATTTCTGATATGTCAGCAATTTACTTTTAAATAATCTGGTGTTAGGGGTGAGGAATGGATGGGAATACAGATGAGACAAGATTTGCCATAAATTGATAAGTGCTGAAGCTGGATGATGTGTACATGGGCTTTGTTATACTTTTCTCTGAAATTTTGTATATGTGAGGCATTTCCATAAGAAGGAGTTTCTCACACAGGGAAATATCTCAGGTGTTCTTAGGAGATTGAAAACTTACCTTAGAGCTTTTGGAAACATTCTTCCTTTATAAAAGTTATACACACTTATAAAAATCCTAAAAGGGCCGGCCTGGTGGTGCACTGCTGTAGTGCGCCGCTTGGGAAGCGCGGTGGCGCTCCTGCCGAGGGTTCGGATCCCACATACAGACCGGCCGCTCACTGGCTGAGCAAGGGGCGGGAGCAACACTGAGGGTTGTGATCCCGTGGCTGGTCCCGGTCCGGTACGGGCGTGACACTGAGGGTTGCGATCCGTTGCCGGTCACGAAAAAAAAGACAAAAAGGAAAAAAAAAATAAATAAGAATCCTAAAAAATGACAAAAAGGACAGAAGAGAAAAATTTACCCACAGTCCTGTCACTCAGAAATGTGTACAATTTTAACATTTTTGGTGTCTTTCTAGTCTTATTTCTAAGTATGATTTTTTTAGTGATACATTGTGGTGACACTGGGTGTGAATGTGGAAATTTTAGGTCATAAGGTCTTTAATTCTGTGCATACTCATTCATTCAGCAAATATTGTGAGTTTATTATGTTCCAGGCACTGTTCTAGGCTACAGGGAGAAAACTTAGGAAATGCATATTTAGAAGCCTTAGTTTTTTAGTTTGTCTACCTTGACCTTATTCTATAACCATACTCTATGTTCTGTTTTATATGTTAAAATTTTTCCAAAAACACATACTAATGAAAGTTTTAAATTCACAGCGGACCTGGAAAATATGACAAGTGCAGAACGTATCACAATTCTTCAAGAAAAACTGCAGGAAATCAGAAAACATTATCTGTCATTAAAATCTGAGGTAGCTTCCATTGATCGGAGAAGAAAGCGTTTAAAGAAGAAAGAGAGAGAAAGTGAGTATTTTTACCTTACTTTACTTAAACATAAACCAGAGTTTAAGACTGCAGTTGGACTAACTTGGGTTTATGTCCGTGTATCCTCAGGCAGGTTCTTTAATCTCTCTGTCATATTTTTCTCATCTATAAAGCGGACAAAATTATCTCAAATAAAAAAATCATCTCCAGTCATAATGGTCATTTTCATGGAGCTTACAGTCTGCCCCCAAAATTCAGATAGGATAATTTCAGATAGGGAGAAGCACCAAGAAAATAGTGATGTGAAGGCATAGTGAGGATAGTTACTTCAGATTACAAATGGTCAGGACATTGTTGTTGAGACCAGAGACAAGGGGAAGTGAGATAAGTTCACATCTGGGGGAAGAAATGTCTCAGCTTGCTAGGGCTTCCATAACAAAATACCGCAGACTGAGCGACTTCAACACAGAACTATATTTTCTCACAGTTCTAGAAGCTGAGAGTCTAAAATCACAGTGCCAGCAGGTTTTTTCCTGAGGCCTGTCTCGTTGGCTTGCAGATGGTTGCCTTCTGGTTGTGTGCTCATATGGCCTCTGTGTGTGCAGAGAGAGATCTCTGATGTCTTCTTTTTATAAGGACATCAGTCATACTGGATTAGGGCCCCACCCTCCCTTATGACCTGATTTACCTCCCTGTCTCCAAATATATACAGTCACGTTGGTAGTTAGAGCTTCAATGTAGAAGTTTGGGGTACACAATTCAGTCAGGGCTGGCCGGTTAGAGTGCAATCTTGTAACAATTTAGTCCATGACAAGTCCTAGTCAAAGAGAATAGCAAGTGTCCCTAAGACAGGATTTCTCAGACTTGGCAGTATTGACATTCTTTGCTATGGGCGGCTGTCCTGTACATTGTAGGATGTTTAGCAGCATCCCTGGCCACTACCCACTAGATGTCAGTTTTGCCTTCCCATCCCCAGTATGCATCCAAGTGAAGATGTGACGTTGACAGTAGAATATGTAAGTTTGTAGCTCAGGGGAGAAGTCAGGACTAGAGATACAATTTTTAAGTCATTGGCATATCTATAGAACAGGAGCTATTGCAAGTGGTTTTTAAAGCTCTAACACTTGTGTAGATCACTTAGGAAAGAAATGTGGATAGAAAAGAAGGAAAGCTGGGACACACCAGCTTTTACAGGTAGGACTGAGAAAGAGAAGCAAGACTTGAGGACTTGATTTAACAGGAAAAAGGAAAACAGGAGAGGATGACCAAGAAAAGAAAGTATTTGAGAAGGTGGGGGTAGCTGCTGAGAGGCCAGGAAAGTTAGTGGGCTTGACAACGTAGGGGTCATTGGTGAGCTTTTGAGAGCATTTCCAGTGACTTGCGGAGATACAGCTGGATTGAAATTGGTTGTGGATAGAGGGAGAGGTGAGAAGTAGAAACCATGACCCTAAGGAAATCTTGAGTTTTGCAGTGAAGGGGGAGCATAGAAATGGGACAGCAGGTGTGGGAGTAAAGAGAGTGTCACATATTGTAAGCTTGTGACTTTGTCTTCTTGTCCCTCTTCTTCTGCCATTGTTAATCTCCTCTGAAGCACTTTCATTTTCTTTTTCTTTGTGTGACTTTAATTCTTTAACTCTGTACCTTAATTTGTCTAGGCTTTTGGTTTGTGGGGTGGTGGGTCTGTCTGTCTGAGTTATAGAGTATTTGAAAACAGATTGAATGTTAATATATAGAAAGTATATACAGAAGGATTCTGGCAAAGGAAGGAGATCTGGGTTTTTTATCAGCTGGCCAGTATGGGGATCTGAACCCTTGACCTTGGTGTGACAACAGCTGAGCTAACTGGCCAGCCACAGGGGTCTAAGTTTTATGTGTTTGATATCACGTAATCATTTAAAAATAATTAAAATCAGTTGTAGTTAACACACTGACTCAATGCTTTTCCTAAAGCTCCCACTCTTGGATAACCGAAGCCATTTTACACAAGTTTTGTATGTAGTAGACATCTATCCAGAAATAGCTCTTTCAGAACAGTGTGTTGTAGATATGGTCACCACAGGTTCTCTGCAGGGAATGATTTTGCTGAGTAGATGCTTTCTTTGAGGGGTTAACATTAAAAGTCAGTGCCTGGGCTGGCAAGTTAGCTTACCTGGGAGAGCATGGTGCTGACACCCCCAACGCCAAGGGTTCAGATCCCTGTACCAGCTAGCCACCACAAAAAACCAAAAACCATTTCCTGATTCCTAAATACTGCTAAAAAATCAGTAGAAAAGTACTTACCTGCATTGCAAATCAAATAAGGTACCATTCTTAGGGGGGGGAAAAAAAAAAATATATATATATATATATGTACACACACACACACACACACACACACACACACACACACACACACGTATAAAACTAAAACCAGTGCTGGGAAAATTACAGTGAAAATTTTATCTCTATGCATTGCTGGAAGCATTGGCACAGTTATCTTGTAAAACATGACTGTGTTTGTGTGTTTGGAGAACTAGATAATTCCAGTTCTAAGAATAAATCTTAAGTAGAAATATGTAGCCACAAGCAAGTTTATTACACTAATATTTAAAATAGCAGACAGAAATCATTGTTGATGAAAAATAAAGTGGACATTTAAAATTTTATTTATAATACACAAAGTATTCATTACATTGTTCTTGGTAATAGGAAGACTAGGAATTAAATAAGTTATGGCTCATACATGTAGTGGAATACTACTCAATTTTGAAAAGAAAAAGAGATGATGTATTTGTAACGATGTAGAACATTCTCTTAAAATAATATTGTTATAAAATAGGAGTGCCCCTCTGCGTGGCCTCTGACCCTCTGCACAGCCCCTTCCAGGTGGTCCTCACCTGGTTTCTGAGCTGGTTGGGAGGCCATCCTGACAACCACTGCCCATTCCACTCACCCTCACTGCACCTGCTCCATATAACCTGGACCTGGGATATAGGGGCAGGAAGAAGAGAAAGTATTAGTAGGAAAAAAGAAAAAAATATGTCAGACTTAGCTTTGGGACATCCAACCACAAAAGAGAGTGTATATAAATGTATATCTCTACCATATGTGATGGAAAGACTTTTTGTTTCCCTTTCCCGAAGAAATAAAATGGAGAAAGTCAAATATATATAGAGAGAGAGAGAGAGAGAGAGAGAGAGAGAGAGAGAGAGAGAGAGAGAGAGAGAGAGATAAGTAAAAAGACAAGAGTGATACTATAATATGCTTACACTTGTGTTTTTAAGTGTTATATATACATTTTAAAATTTGCATATCGTATCTCTAGATTCTAGAGACAAAATTCCTCTAGAACAGGGGTTGCAAACATTTTCTATAAAGAGACAGACAGTAAATATTTTAGGCTCTGTGGGTCATGTGGTCTCTGTAGAAACTCCTCAACTCTGCCATTGCAGGTATGAAATCTCCCATGGGCAGTGGGTAACAAATGGGCATGGCTGTGTTCCAGCACAGTTTTCTTTACAGAACAGAAGGGCCAGATTTGGCCCTGGGCGATAATGTGCCTGTCTTTCTCCTAGAGATTTTTAAAGACTATAAAGCAACTGGTAACAGTAGGGAGGGAAATTTGAGTGATAAGGAGGGTCCTGGATGAGAGGGAGATTTGCTTGTCCACCCCTGTACTGAGTAAATTTTTTTTTACCTGTGCATATGTTCCTTAAAAAATACTCTTTTCTGATCAATAATGTATAGCAGTGAGAGAATTTCCCCAAGAAAAATAACTAATGAGTTGTTTGTTTTGTGGAGGAGGGTGTAGTAGTTGAGCTGTGGACTCTAGTTTTAACTTTAAGAAGCAATTAGCCTCCCATTCTAATCACCATTTGAATTTACAAGAAAACTCCAAATGTCAAAAGACAGGAATTAATGGAGGAAAAAAAGATTTTTGAGTGGGTTACAGATCTTTCCTATTTGATTCAAATCTCTTTTTGGCATTTGCTTCACTATTAGGAAAGGGTATTCTGCATTTTCTTTCCATGTCTCAGGGGCACACAGACACCTTATTCCCCCGCCGATCCGCACAGGTCTCCCGTAGTTGTGTACTATGTAGCTTCTTGAGATGCCCTAGCTTTTCTTTTCTTTACATCATGGTACCGTAAGAATTGACTGCTCTCGTAAGCTAAATGATTTTGGAGAATACAACAGAATTTTAGTTCGGAGGACTACTGTTTTCTTTCTATTGTTAGACAGACTTTTTATGAAGTTCTTGGTTTGGTCTCCCTTTTCCTCAGGTGCTGCTACCTCCTCATCCTCTTCTTCACCTTCATCCAGTTCCATAACAGCTGCTGTTATGTTAACTTTAGCCGAACCGTCAATGTCCAGTGCATCACAAAATGGAATGTCAGTTGAGTGCAGGTGACAGCAGGACTTGCTAAAGCACTTTGCACTTAATGGCTGTTGAGGGCCACGTCTTTTTTTATACTGCACAGTGGCACAAAAAAAATATCAGACAAGCACTATTTTATATTTAAAAATTGTTTCTTGACAAGCTGACTTGGCACTTAAGTGCACTTTTTTATGAAGAAAAAGTACAATGAACTGCTTTTCCTCAAGCAATAATTGTTTCCAACTTGTCTGGGAATTGTGTGTCCGGTAACTTAAAGGCCTTCCACTGTGGCAAATGGAGGCTTTTCACTGCCTGTAGAGACAACACAGCAAGTGTAGTGATGGGGTGGGCCAGGACATGTTAAGATAACTCACTGTATATGTATTCCCTTGTATTTTGTTAAAGCTGGAACATTTGATATTTTTCCATTTATTTATGAAAAAATATGAACCTATTTTCATTTGTACAAGCTAATTGTTTTTTAAAGCAAGTCACCTTAGGGTGGCTTTAATTGTATAAGTCAAGCACATGAAATAAATTCAAAACCTGCAGTTAACAGGATATTAGACATCCATCCTGGTAACCAAATATTAAAAATTCTCTTTAAAAAAGACTGAACATGTTTACAGGTTTGAATTAGGCTAAAAGGTCTTGCAGTGGCTTTTCATGCCCCTTCAAATTGGAATGGAACTACTGTACTTTGCCATTTTTCTATAAATCAGTATTTTTTTTTAATTTTGATATAATACATTGTGTGAAAAAAGAAAATGGCTAATAAACTGTATTAAATCTTAAACAATGTATAAAGATTGTACTTAGCCAGTTCAAAGTGTATATTTATTCATAATGAATTATAACAGTTATATTTTTGTGTTTTCTTGTAAATGTTTTTTTCCCCCTTAAATACAGATAATTCATTTGTATTGCTTATTTTATTATGAGCTACAACAAAAGGACTTCAGGAACAAGTAACTATTAGTATGGTTCAAGGTTGTTGATATGATCTGTCCCAAAAGGATGGTTGTTATTTTAAGTATAAATAGCTAATTCGGGTGGTAGGCTTATAAAATATAATGCCTTGTATAAAATCCAAAATGAACGCAAAATTATTTTCACTTGTATTGACTTTATGTTGTGTGATTTCAATCTCTGTTCTGTTTGGCACTTGTATTTAATTCTTCACCTTTGTAAGACATTTGTATATTGTGGATGTGTTCATTCAAGCTATTTAATACCTGGCACTGTTAATACACAGTACTTTACTGTACAGACTGTTTTACTGTTTTAATTGTAGTTCTGTGTACTTTTTTTGGATGGGGCTGGCATGTTTTATTTTTTTCTGGCAATACGACGTGAGAATTTCGAAGCATTTTGTTGTAGATGCTAACGTGTCAGAATCCTTTACATTCAACTTTTCTAAGAAAAGCATTTTCAGTCTTGTGTGTGCTTACAGTAACTAATTTTGTTGAAAATGGTTTCAAGTTATTCAAATTTGTACAGGACTGTAAAGATTTGTTGACAGCAAAATGTTGAAGAAAAAGCTTATAGAATAAAAGCTATAAAGTATATATTAGGATCTGCAAACAATGAAGAATTATGTAATATATTGTACAAATGTAAGCAAAGGCTCTGAAATAAAATGCCATAGTTTGTGAATCCTTGATTTTGTTTCTAAAAGATTAAGTAATTTTAGTTTATTTCTGTATGTGACAACTGACTGGAACATATATATCCAGCATGTGTTATCACAAATCACAAGGTGTTAATTGACATACGAAAAAGAGAGTATGCTACCTATAAAAATTAAAAGTCTGGTAACCAGATAAGGGATTTATTAGGCATTCTTACAACTTTGCATACACTATTTTGCTTGAGTTCGAATGTAAATATTTTTCATTTGACTGGGAGGTTTTTCCAAAGAAGAAATTCAAGCAATGTTAAAAAGTTGTTTTTTCCTTTAACACTTGAAGCCATTATCACCAGCTTTTTTTTTTTTTCTTTTAATTTAATTGGACTTTTGTGGGAGGAATACTTCAGTGCACTCTGCTCCACTGCACGTTGGAATCACCTGGGCATTGTTAAAATAGCACTCAAACCCCACCCTCAAAGACTTGTATTTAATTGGTCTGGGGTGGTACCTGGATGTTGACCTTTTTTTTTTTAAAGATCTGCAGTGATTTTAATATGCATCTGTACTGAAAACTGCTATACCTCAAACCTTTAAAAATCAGTAATCTAGTTTTTTGGCCCCATTTAGTGGACTTTCCTTTTCTTAATATGAAAAGAAAATAAGCTTTTTTAAGGCCTAAAAAGCTGAAGTGTACATAGTTTTAAAGCACTTTTGGGATGGCCCTTTATTTTCACACAATTTAATTTTTAAGGGATGCGTTTTTACCTTTATAGAACAGTGCTTCCCAAAATGAGTTGCTTGAATACCAGTCCTTGGAAATGCTATATACACCACATTCCCATCTTGAAGATTTCACGGTATTAGCATATTAAAAACTTTCAGAAGGCCTGTGAAGAGACACCTGGCTAAGTAACTTCCTTCACCCGACTGTTTCAATCATCTGATCACGAAACCTTGTTTTTCAAGGAACACCTTAGTATTACCTATTGGGTGTGTTACAGAAACAGTGCTCTAGTGGGCATGATGACAAATTTTGTTGTGAGCGGAGATTTTATTACCTTGGGCCCCTCTGTCCTCCTGCCTGCCTTCTTGCCCTTCCCAGCTTCTCCAGAGTGTTTGAGAATTTCATTATTCTTACTAGAATTTGCCCTAAGTCTACATACACCTGACCACCTAAACTGCATTTTTTAAAGTTTACAATATATGATATGTTTTTTACAGTGTTCTTTTTTTCCTACTGAAATAAACTTAGGGTGTGGTCTTGTTAATTTTCTTAACCTGGGGAGATTTGGGAAGGGGGGGGGAGCAGAATCCATTGAACTCCTTATGTTTTCTATAAAATTGTTTTCATCTGTAGTTTTCTATGAAAAGAGCCCTTATATTTTAAGAAACCCTCAAAGGGGCTAGGGATCACTAAATGGTTCAAAGTACTGAATGCAGTGAGGATATTTTTAAAACTATCTCCAACCACAGCCTCTTTCACCGTTATCATTTTCCTCTGGAAATATGTGCTATGTTTCATTCTTTCAGTCCATTTTCCCACCTTTTTTCTCCTAACTTAAACCTGCTCTGTAGGGATTTGGGGCTAACATCATATGAGAGGTTATGCATGTAAGAGCTGTAATATTTCAGAGGAACAGTTTCATGGTTTAGCTGTGGAAGCAATATAAGACAGTAAAACTAAGTGCTGAGTTATAGGGTCAGGGAGGACAAGAGCATAAGAGTGTAAAGGAGGCAGTGCAGGAGCCTACAGGAGTTGCGATGACTGATGTTGACATGAAGGAGATGCAAACCTTAAATCAGCATATGAGGGAGATTCGCCTGGAAATGGGATTATAGGCTAGAGTGGAGGGGAAGAGGCTGGAAGGCAGATAGAATGGGGTTACAGATAGGAGATGATTCTTGGAATAATGTTAGAGAGTGGAGAAAAAATGGGATTGGGAGACATTCTGAGAAAAAATGAATAGAATTTCTTCACTGGACTGTGTTAAGACATACTTCCAGTTGCATCTCATGCATGCATAGATGGATTTTTCTCATCTTTGTGAAATATCCGAAGATCGAGATTGTGGTAAACCAAAGCAAGGGGGCTCAGTAATCAAAAGCAGAGTCAGGGCCGGCCCGTGGCTCACTCGGGAGAGTGCGGTGCTGATAACACCAAGGCCACGGGTGAAGATCCCCTCACCGGTCATCTTAAAAAAAAAAGTCAAACAGTTGAATGTTGTTTTTTTTTTTTTTTTTTTTAAATAAACTTGCTGACGTCAATAAAAGGTCACATATTCCCAATGAATTTGTGTTAAGCGGCTTTCAAAAAGCAAGATTGTTCCCAAAAGATTCAAAGTCAAATCCTATTTTACAACCCAAACTACTGAATTTAATGATTTATCTAGTAATCACTTATTACCTAAAAGTCAATGTAACGGATATTCACCAGGTACATCGGATAGGGATACAGTATACAGGATGAATGACATATATATCCTTAACCCTCATGCCTCTACGTCTAAAGACCGTAAATAAAACTAATGCAAAAAATGATTATAGTAAGCACGATGGGGCTTGGAAAAAGATGATATCCCTGTTGTAAACAGTAGAGAAATTTTCATAAGCGAGATAGCATAAGAGCTCGGCCTTAACAGATGGTGCAATTTTGCAGAAGGGGAAAGAGGCAGGCAATCGGGGCTGAATAACGAGGGAGGCGGTGAAAGAAAGCAAGTAGAGTGGAAGGGCCGGGAGGGAGGCGGTCTGGGAAGGCAGGCTGGGAAAGCAGCTGCGAGAGTTTGGAGGGCAGCCCTGCTTTTCCTGGTACAGGACCAGGGCAGCATTCCAACCTTCGAATGGTATGTTGATGTGATCGGTTGCAGCTATGGTCTCCAACTATTTTTAATTTTATTTTGAAATAATGCTAAGCTTCTGGAAAGTTGCGAGAAGCGTCCCAAGAATTCCCGGGCGCCCTTCACGCCGCTGGGCTGATTGTCAATCAATCCTTGGTCACTGGGGAGTTTCCCAGCCCGGCGGGTTCTTAAGCGAACTTCCGGACTCAGCTGCTCTCGGAAGTCCCGCCCCCGGCCCCACCCCCGACGCCACCTGCGTCCGCGCTCGGCCCCGCCCCGTGTGACGGCGCGCCCTCCGAGAGCGGAAGGGGCGGGGCCCGGGGCGGGAGTAGCCGGGACCCGGAAGTGCGGCGGACGCGCCGCTGCTGTCTCGGAGGCCGTGGGTTGACAATGGCCTTGGAAGGGAAGACCAAGCTGACGAAGAAGAGAAGCGCCGAGCCGGGGTGAGTGGCGCGTGGCGCGGGCAGCAGCAGCTGGGCAGGGATGTCGTGAGTTCGCTCGCTCGGGCGTGGCGCGGCTGAGTCTTTGGCGTCCGTTTCCAGGGAGAGCCCCGGCCACGGCGTCGGCGGGAACCGGAGCGGAGACTACCTGGTGGGACAGGTGGCCGGCAGCCTGTCCCGCGGCGGAGGGGGGACGAGCCGGCTGGCGGCCCTCTTCGGCTCTCCGCAGCCTCAGGTTCGACCCGTGTACGTGCCTGTGCCCAAGGTGAGTCCCTGGGCTCTGTTGCGAACGGCCCGGCGGAGCAGCTGCAGGACGAGCGGCCTGCCTTCTGTCTTAGTGACCTGATGGGGCGCGGCGGGCCGGTGCGGGGACCCGAACCCTCGACCTTGGTGTAACCACGCCGCTCTCTTAGCAGCCGGGTAACCGGCCAGCCCGTGACTAATAAACCGAAGTGACCTCAAGGCACTGCATAGACCAGTGAGACAAGAGATGCTAATTTAGAAAGACCCCTCAATTATTGCCTAGGGTCCGAATTAAAAAGGATGACGTGTCAAACATAACTTCAAACCTTTGAAAGGAAACCACGCAGAAGAGGAAACGGGATGAGGAGGAAGAACGTACAACCCAGATTCAGAGACCACTTTTGCGAGACCCTGCAAAAAAAGTGGAAGTGAAGAAGAAACGCTCTAATTCAGATAAAAAGTTGGCCAACAGGTTGGTAAGAAGTCTCTTGGTTGATGGTAAAGAAATTAATATTCCTATGCCCTCAGTATTCGTCCTTGCTTTTTTTCTCATTTCGTATTTCTAATTGTTTCTTTCAAAAAAATGTATTATGGAAAAACCTCATACATATGCAAAAGTTGAAAAGGGTAAGGAACTCCATGTACCCACTTTAACAATTTAGTAATACTTGCTCAGCCTTCCTTAATCTTTATCCTCCTCATATGAGACTTACGTTTCATCTACAAATATTTCAGCATATATATAAAAGATGAGTTTGGTTTTCTGAGACTTATTCAGAGACCAAATTTTCCCCATTAACTTAATTTTTTTTTCAGTGTATTTGAATCGGGATCCAGTTAACTTTTCTCATTCCTCTCTTCTTTGCCACTGTCTTCAAGCCCCTTGTTTTCATTTCCCTTCTCTCTCTCCTCTCTCAGAAGACCGTTTACCTATTCGAAGAGCTATCAATTGCTAACAGTTGTGAACTATTTCTATTTTTTGCCTTCCTACTTAATGCGTCTATACACAGCATTAATTTGTTCCCTTTCTTGCAAAGAAGTGTCTTCCTTCTTGTTCAAGATTAACTCAACCACCTTTGCTGTGTACAGCACATATCTGTTTTTCTGCCTCCAATTTTAGTGTATGTGCTGCCATAGCGAACACCCTGTTCCTCCTCCTTAGGGATGTTGCTGTCAGATCCATACATGTTCACCTCTTTTCTATATCTTTGATCTTTTCACCATATAAACACGCTCAAATTCTCATCTTTAAAAACAAAAAAATAAGGGGCCGGCCTGTGGCTCACTTGGGAGAGCGTGGTGCTGACAACACCAAGTCAAGGGTTAAGATCCCCTTACTGGTCATCTTTATAGGAATTTAAAAAAAATAATAATAAATAAAATCTAAGCACTTTTGCATAACACAGAAGGTCCTTCTTGACCTGGTTCGCAGCTCACCATATTGTCTCATTTCCTTTCACTCCTGCTAGGGACGTTATATGCTGCATTGAAAAACACTAGATGTGGGCCCCCTCCTTAGTGGAGGTTATGGTCTAGTGGAGGAGTAATAATAGCCAACATTTACTGAGGGCTGACTATGTGCCAAACACCGATTTCCTTCTCTGAGAAGCCTTTCTTGTTTCTCTTGTTTCTTTTATGTTCACGTACTGTGTAGTATAACTTACCCATTTTACTGTGAACTTCACTTTCTCTTCACTAGACTATAGAAAGGCCTCTAATAGTCTCTTTATCTTTGTATCCCAGAGCCTAGAACTGAGCCTAGAACTGAGTAGGAAGCCACAAATTCACTCATTGGATTGAGTGAATCATTTCTGTGACTCTTACCTATTGTCTCCCTCACTCCTAAAGTTCCCCGTTCGGTTCTCTTTTTGGATTGATGCTCAGACCTTACTTATCCCTGTGCACCAATACTTTACATTGTATTTGCCATTTCGGAATTCAATTTTGCTAAGCAGTCCTTTAAATATAGAACTGTTATAAGTAGGGAATCTGGTTTTTCCTACTGGCCAGATTGCTTTTTTAAAGTGAGTATTCTGCAGGCATATTAACCTTATTAGACTCCTGGGGAGTGCTGCAGTGCCTCTGAAGTTGTAGAGCAGAGTGAAATTAGGCATTGAGAGAGCATAAACTAAATCTCCAGGGGCTTTAAATGAACCAGCTTTTGTTTAGATGTTGTTGCTGCTGCTGTTACCTGGTGGCTTTAGCATGTTGTCAAAAACAGAGCTTAACTTGTTCACTCTTGAGTTATAGAATGTGTCTTGTAAAGATACTAGTCATTTTCGATAATATTACTTTAAAAATGTTTATATATTTGTGAGTGGTAAGTTTATGTTTAGGAAAGCCAGAAGCCATTGGGAAGTATTCTAATCAGGAGGAATAGAACTGCTTTGCCAAGTACTAGACCTGACTTCCATTATTCTAATTTCGTATATTCTTTTGTTTTTGCCTTAAAAAGGGAAAGTGCTCTAGCAAGTGCTGATTTAGAAGAAGAAATTCACCAGAAACAAGGGCAGAAACGGAAAAATTCTCAGTCTGGTGTTCAAGTAGCAGACAGAAAAGTATTTGATGATGCAGATGACACAATTGTAGGTCAAAGAAAGAAAACTCAAGTTAACCAAGAAGAAGAGAGATTAAAGAATGAGAGAACTGTGTTTGTTGGGAATTTGCCTGTCACATTTAATAAGAAGGTGAGTTTGTAGTTTGTATATTATAAAGACTCAAAGAAGTTAATAGCTTTGTTTACTCTTTCTTTATTGAATAAGCGCATAAGTCATTGGTATAATTTCATTATAAACGACTACATAAATTGGTCTACTGTAGATTGATTCCGATACCCAGCCCTCCCTCTCATTCATGTAGTCATCCCTAACTTAGACTTTTGCAAATCATATTTGAACTGTTGCACTGGACTGGTTTTTTCCCAGCCAGCCTTATCTCCTGTTATGTGCCATTAGAATGGAAACGCTGTATGTGCAGGGATATTGCTCTCTTTTCTTCACTGCTCTATGCCTGATACCTGAGGTGTGCCTCATGTGTAGCAGGAGCTCAATAAATATTTCTTGTGTAAAAAAGTAGTGAATGCATCCTAAGTTTCTTCCATTATGTGGAGTCTACTAAACCAAAAACGTGCCCTTTGTTTTCTGTGTGTTCATGTGGTAGTCACTCTGTTGACAATTCTTGGGTCAAAATCCTGCTCATCTTTAGAAGGACAATTTCATTTCTGTTTTGTTAAAAACAAAACAATACAAAAAACTTCCTGATTTTTCCCTTTCTCCCTTGCCCTTTTGTCTCCTAGCGTTTGATCTGTGGTTATTTTATTTTATTTTTAAAAAAATTTTTTTTCCTTTTTGTCTTTTTTACTGACCGGCAACGGGATCGCAACCCTCGGTGTTGCACCCGCACCGCGCTCAGCCAGTGAGCTGGAACCGGTCTCCACATGGGATCCGAACCCTTGGCGGGAGTGCCTCCGCGCTCCCAAGTGGCACACTCTCCAGTGCACCACCAGGCCGGCCCGATCTGTGGTTATTTTGTAGGACATAATACACTTTGCTTTTTTTTTTTTTTTTTTTTTTTTTTTTTTTAA